>NC_073380.1:19893680-20193680 GCF_028641065.1 Leucoraja erinaceus
TTTCCAGAATTTAAGTATAAGCTTTTTTCCCATTATTAGCCCGTAATTAAATAAATTCTTCTGAAACACGTTTAATTCAGGGTTACCTTCCGATATTCCGAAGATAATCCATTCTGGTTTTGGTACCAGTTTTATTTTGATCAATTTTGAAAAAATATCAAATATTTCATACCAGAATTTTGGGATTTTTGTACAAAAAACAAAAGAGTGCGCTATGGTAGCTTCTTGACACAGGCATTTATCACAGATTGGTGAAACATTAGGGAAGATTTTATTTAATTTAGTTTTTGAATAATATAATCTATGTAATGTTTTAAATTGGATGAGCGTATGTCGTACGTTGATCGAACATTTATGCACCTGTAGTAAATGATTATCCCAGGTCTCTTTTGAGATTTTTATAGCTAATTCTTGTTCCCAATCTTTTCTAATTCCATCTGTTGTGGGTATTTCTATGTTTAAAATGATATTATATAGGTACGATGTTAAATTAGCTGATTCCGCCTTGGTCTTCATTGCTTCATCCAATAAGTCGGAAGGCATATTATGATAGTCTTTTGTGTGTTTTTTCAGATAATCACAAATTTGAAGATATTTAAAATATTGGTTATTTTTCAAATTATATTTCAGTTGTAGTTGTTGAAATGATAGTAAATTCCCCAATTCATATAGATCTTCGAGCGTTTTAATTCCCATTCTTTCCCATTGTATAAATGATTTGTCTATGATTGATGGTTTAAACGATGGATTATTGACTATTGGTATTAAAAGAGATAGGTTTCTTAATTTTAAATTCTGTTTTATTTGTTTCCATGTTCTTATTGTGTTATGTATAATTGGATTTTTATTATAATTTTTATTATTCAAATTTATTGGTGAGAGGATGGTCGCTCCTATATTACTCGGGGAGCAGTCCCCTTTTTCCATTACCAAAAATGCTGGAGAAACTCAGTGGGTGAAACAACATCTATGGAGCAAGGAATAGGTGACGTTTCAGGGTGGAGACCCTTCTTCAGACTGATGGGGGGGGCGGGAAGAAGAAAGGAATAGGCGGAGACAGTGGGCTGTGGGAGAGCTGGGAAGGGGAAGGGAAGGAGGGAGAAAGCAAGGACTACCTGAAATTGGAAAAGTCAATGTTCATACCGCTGGGGTGTAAACTATCCAAGCGAAATATAAGGTGCTGCTCCTCCAATTCACTCTGGCCATGGAGGAGGCCCAGGACAGAAAGGTCGAATTTTGAATGGGAAAGGGAGTTGAAGTTCTGAGCCACCGGGAGATAAGGTTGGTTAATGCGAACTGTGCGGAGGTGTTGGGCGAAGCGATCGCCAAGCCTGCGCTTGGTCTCACCGCAGTTGACACCTAGAGCAGCGGATGCAATCGATGAGGTTGGAGGAGGTGCAGGTGAATCTCTGTCTCACCTGGAAAGTACCAGGGGCAGGGAACACCCTACCAGCCGTAACATACAACAGACAGTCCTCTGACATTTTCGCCACCTCCAACGTGTTCCCACCACTGGCCACATCTTCCCATCCCCTCCCCTTTCGGTTTTCTGCAGAGACCGCTCTCTCCGTAACTCCCTGGTCAATTTGTAACTTCCCACCCAAACCACCCACTACGCTGGTACTTTCCCTTGCAACCGCAGGAAATGCTACACTTGTCGCTTTACCTCCCCCCTCGACTCCATCCAAGGACGCAAGCAGTCTTTCAGGTGAGCCAGAGTTCACCTGCATCTCTACCAACCTCATCTATTGCTTAGTCTAGTTTGTTTGTAAATTTAGGATTTACACGCTGAGATAACAAAAGATCCATTTAAGCCAAGTCCTATTGGCAATTAAACATATTTATTTATGAATGCATGATGCATTAAAGTAGTTCAAGTCACAATTTCAATTTTCAATAATGTTACTTTAATACATCAACAAAATGTTATAGATTATTGCTTTGTTTCATCTTTTAATGTGCAATTTGCAGTGTTGATAATATCACTAAGAAGTACCTAGCATGACAATTTCCTAATTGTTCTGCAGGGCAAAGGTGGAATTGAGGATTGTACATATTGTATGAAAATACAATGCACTTGGGAGATGTACAACATAAATTGAATTTACCAGTGCCATCTGCTTAATAGCATAGTGCTGAATTCTGAGATATTTATAATCACCCATTCATGGTATTAACAGATGCTGTAAAGATTTAGCAAACTAAGGATGGGAGGTTTATTTTGTATTTTAAATATGATGACAGAATACAGAGGTATCTGAGGTCTTATTTTCACTGGTGCATGGCCAGAAATTTACAGTGTAATTCAATTAATTTGTCTCAAAAACTTAAAAATAATATTGTATTCTTAATATCTTATCAATTCCATTCAAACTATTCCACCAACAAGCAATAGATAAGTATAAGGCAGTCGCTTGTTCAATTTATTATTTTATTGAAATTGGAAGCCTACTTTGTGAATTCGATTTGATGGCTCATTTACAAATGAAAGTAGATGATAATTCTTGGCGGTAAATGAAGATTTGTGCAGTTGATTTGTATTTTCCAATCTTTTTCATCACATGAAGTAAAACTAATAAAAGGTTTAAAACATTTTTGGTTCATTTGCATATTTGACACTCCAAAATACAAATAAATGGGAGTACAACTGGGAAAAGCTGTTTATTTTAATGATTTCATTTAATAATTTGAGCAAGTTACATTGTTATTCTATTAGACAACCTTTTAAGGATTGTAGATTAAATGACTGATTTCTATGAGGGAGATTGTGTAAACAATATTGCAGAACAGCTTCAGTCAAATGTAATGAAGACTTATCAATAGCCAGATGAGACAAGTATGAAAAAGGTGTGACTTTTAAGAGCTGAAAGATTGTAATAAAAATTATGACGAATAAAAAGTGACAGATGCGACCAAAATTTTACAGGGTGTGTGGTCTTGTGTTGAGAGTGATTTTGAGTCATTTGGGATGTGGGAGAAAACATAGAGGTACTGGATACGATTCTATGAAAACAGGCTTGATTAATATTGATTTTTCTTATTCAAGGTATTCTTTAGAATCAGATAATCTTTCCAGAGTTAATATTAGAACAACTAGAATTGGCATCAGCAACTAGAATTAGCATTGGAATGAGGGAGGACAAAAACAGATTTCTGTTATTGACATTGAGACCAGTTGGATAAACTTAAATGTGAACAACATTAATGTTCACTTAATTCTCACTTTAAATATGCCATAATAGGTCAAGGGTCAAGAGTGTTTTATTGTCATGTCCCAGATAGGACGATTACATTCTTGCATGCTTGGCTATAGGGAGTAAGCTGTTCCTGAACCTGGATGGTACAGTTTTCAGGCTCCTGGTGGCCATGGTGAAAAGAGTATGTGGCCAAGATGGTGTGGGTCTTTGATGATGTTGGCTGCTTTTCGAGACAGCGGGGGGGGGGGGGGGGGGGGGGGGGGGGGGGGGGGGGGGAAAGGGGACGCGGGGAGGAAGGGGGCGGGGGGTGTAAGTAACCCAGTGGAGGAGGGGGCGGGGGGTGTGAATAGCCCGGGGAGGGGAGGGGGGGGGGGGGGGTTGTGAGTAAACCGGAGGAGGAGAGGGGGGGCAAGAGGTATGAATAACCTGGGGGGGAGGCGGGAGGGGGCTGAGGGTGTGGCACTCGGCAGTTTGAGAGCCCATTGTGATTGGTGCACTGTGAGTGGCATTGTGATATCATCATTGGAAGTTCCTAGAAAAAAGGCTGTGAGTGAGGTGGTTTTTGGCTTTTTTTTTAAACTTTAATCATAAATAACTTGTGAAATATAGGATGATGTAGCAGGGACTCCAGGAGTCCAGCCAAGAATGAGGCGAAAACGAGTTGTGTGAACGAAAAGGGAGTTTATTGCTGCACTGTGCTGCTTCCAACATCACCCCATGACCGGGCATGACCCGACCCGGGTCGAACCCCATGACCCAATGCCTCCCACTCTGATGCTCAACTGCTCCCTCCTGAGCCGAGGGTTCGCTACCCATGGCTCGCCACCAGTTACCGCCACATGACCCCCCCGCCCCCCCCCCCCCCAGAACCGGAGGCACTGAAATGAACGGGACGCCGAACAAGGCGGCCTGACTGCGTAAACACGTCCGTCCGAATAGGGTCCTTACCTGCCCGGAAGAACATATGGAAACCCGCGACAGCAGGTGTCCGCGACGAGGAGGCTGGGCCACCCGAACCGGCTCGCTCAAGTCCAAATGGGCCGGCTTAAGACGCACCACAGACACAGTCTCTTGCGGGCCCCCCATGTCCAGTACAAATGTTGCTGTCCCGTGCCGCAGCACATAAAAGGGACCTTCATAAGACCGTTGCAAGGGCAACCGGTGGGCGTCGCTGCGCAAAAAGACGAATGGGCAGTCCACCAGCGCCGGTGGCACATGGAAAGGGGCTATGCCATGCCAAGGTTGGGACGAGAGACAAGCGCAGCAGCATGGAGGACGGATGTTCCCGGGACCTACCAGCATCTGGGATGAACTCTCCTGGAATGGTGAGCGGAGCACTATACACCAACTTCACCGAGGATGATGCCAAATCCTCCTTAAGCTGGCATTTCTTCGTCTGATAGCTGCGCTGCCGCCAAGGCGGAGTAGGCTACCCCGACGGCCGGGTTGTGCACAGCTGCGATCTCCGTGCAGGACAAGGCGTCCGCCACCAGGTCGCATTTACCGGCGATGTGCCGGACGTCGGTGGTATATTCCGATATGGCTGTCAGCTGTCACGGATCCAAAACCTTGGCGAACGTGAATGTGAGGGGCTTATGGTTCGTGAAGTCCACAAAGCGCCGACCCTCCAAGAAGTACCGGAAATGCCGCACCGCGAGATGTAAGCCGAGCAACTCCCGATCAAAGGCACTGTGGCAAACCTCCGCTGGGTTCAGCTGTCAGCTGAAGAAGGTGAGAGGCCACCATTGACCGTCGAAACACTGCTCCAGGACCCCGCCGACTGCGGAGTCCGAGGCATCCATGGTAAGAGCTGTGGGGGCGTCTGTTCGTGGGTGCACAAGCATGACCGCACGAGCCAGGGCATCCTTAGCCCCTTCGAACGCTGCCTAAGCAACGGCTCAATGGACCTCCCGCCGCTTGCCAGACGGCAGTTGGAACAGTGGCCGAATGATCTTAACCGCCGCCGGAACGAGCCGGTGATAGAATGTCACCATGCCTACAAACTCCTGAAGTCCTCACACCGTCGAAGGCCGTAGGAACCGGCATATGGCTTCAACCCCGTCAGGCAGAGGCACTGCTCCGTGCCGGGTCAACCGGTGCCCTAGAAAGTCAATGGCCCGGAGGACGAACTGGCACTTACTGAGGTTGACCACCAGGCCATGCTCGCTAAGGCACTGGCACAACAAACAATAATTGGCACAGTGTTCCTGCTGCTTGCGACTCGCCACCAGGATGTCGTGTAAGGAGATAAAGGTGAAATCCAACCCCCGATCCACGGTGTCTATGAGGCGCTGGAAAGCCTGCGCGGCGTTCTTGAGGCCGAATGGCATCCGCAGGAATTCAAACAACCCAAAAGGGGTGAAAATCGCAGCTTTGGGGACATCCTCCGATCGCCCGGGGATTTGGTGGTACTAAGTCGACCTTTGAAAAATACTTTGCCCCGGCCAGATGGGCTGTGAAGTCCTGAATGTGGGGAATTGGGTACCGGTCGGCAATCGTAGCTTCATTATGGCGGCAATTGTCCCCATAAGGTCGCCAGCCCCCAGAAGCCTTCGGCACCATGTACAGCGGGGAGGCCAATGAACTGTAGGAGCGCCAGACGATGCCCATGGCATCCAAGTTGTGAAATTCTGCCTTTGCAATTTGAAGCTTGTCGGGGGCAACCCTGCAGACGAGGAGCGGTGAGCCGAGGTGAGAATGTGGTAATCGACCACGTTCTTCGAGCTGGCCGAGCCGAACTCCGGTGTAACAATGTCCGGAAACTAGGCCAGAACCTGGGCGTAGACATTGTCCACCGTTGCCACTAGATTGCTGTTCAACGGAGCAGGCGCAGTAGGGCGATGGCAAAAGGCCAGGTGAAATGGCACGCGCCCAACATAATGGGGATAGTACGGACGCCGCAGGTGCGGATGGGACTCTCGTTCGCCGCGGTCAAGTGTGGTCTCCGCTTGTCCGCACCGGAAGGAGGAAAAACACTAACCTCTGCTCCAGTGTCCACCCGGAACCTACGTCCCGAGCGCCGGTCCTAGGCGTACAAGTGATGCATTTCTCCGGCCACCGCGGTGCCTACCGGCGGCCGGCTCTGGAGTTTCCTGGGAACGCACACGGTTGGCGGCATTGGCGGGCCACAGCCCCCCAGCATTGGTGGTAAAAGGACCACATCCTTCTCTCCTGTGCCACCTGTCTGGTCTGTGGCTCTTGTGGGCACCACATCTCTCTTTCCTGTGCCACTTGTCTGGTATGTGGCTCTTGTGGACACCACATCCTTCTCTCCTGTGCCACTTGACTGGTCTGTGGCTCTTGTGGGCGTGGGCCTCTTGTGGGCGTGGTCCTTGGTCGCTGGGCTTCCAGGGTGCTGAATCGATGCGGTCCAGTGATTCCAACGCACTCAGCTACTGCTGGTCGGACAGTCACAGCTCATCGGCGCACATGCTGCTAGTCTAAGTGGGTCTTCGAAACTCTCCCCTGCGAGTTGCCGGCAGATGTCGCATGGCAACTGCTGTAGGTAAATAGAATATTCAAATAGAAGGCAGGGCCGGTGGTCGCCTATGATCATGAGCATTTCGCTCATGAAGGCCGAGGGCTTCCGGTCGCCGAGCCCGCCCATGTTGAGGACTCGTGCCGCGTGCTCCATGCGGTTCGGCCCGTGGACCCGGAGCAGCAGCTCCTTGAGACCTGCGTACTTATCCGGCGCAGGCGGGATATCCAGGTACGGCACAACCTGACCGGCCGTTTCCTGGTCGAGAGCCCCTACCACCTAATGGTACCGGGTCTCGTCGATCGTTACACCGCGAACATGGAACTTGGATTCCACATGACAAAACCAAACCCCAGGTTGTGAGGTCCTAAAGGTAAGTAGCTTCAGGCCTTCCGCGTTGAGCTCAGCTTCGTATGCGGCCACGGCGGGTTGAGCGCTGTACATTTTAACATGAACTTTGTCCAGGATTCCACTCCTGGTCGACTGGGTCACCAGTGTAGTGGGGACTGTAGGAGTCCAGCCAAGAATTAGGCGAAAACGAGTTGTGTGAACGAAAAGGGTGTTTCTTACTGCACTGTGCGGCTTCCAACTCTGCCCCATGACCGGGCGTGACCCGACCTTAAATACCCAGGGTTGGACCCCATGACCCAGCGCTCTGATGCCATCTAATTCCGACTAGTAACTACGCACTTCTCCGAGCACATTATTGCACACGTCATGCAAGCCGTCTTAAATGACCACCTAAACTGTAATTTGGGAACCTAAAGAGCTGCCGAGGTTGCCTGGCTGGCAACAGGGAAAAAAGTTAAACGAGAGCCCTGATATAGTCTAAGGCCAACTATTGCCTTTGCATTAGTAGTCGGGGTAAATGGCAATATACATCCAGGAGCACCTGAATGATTATGCCGCATCATGCCAGCATGTTTGATTGTTTGGTAAACTGTATGATGAATTGCGAAATGTATGTATATTATTATATATTTTTATGTTATGGAATCAAAATCAAGAATTATAAATTCACATTTCAAAAATAGTTTCACAATTCAGTAGTACTGATTTTCAGTATTCTGTAATGATATTTGAGAATACATGAGGTTGCATGCAAAACACAGCTTTTCATAAATCCAATTTTTGTGTAGTACGTTCCATTGCATGTAAGTGAGAAATACCGAGTTTCCCCAACAAAATATTGATTTTTAGCCAACAAAATACGGAAATGCTCGGTGAAACTTGGCAGCCCTGCAATTATTAATCTTGACTCCACCAAAATTATTTCTGAAATATTGGTCATAAATTTGGTGCAAAAATGCTCCAAAATAAGGCTCAAAGTGCCACAGAGATCACCTAAAACTCCGGCCGCTATGCGCACATTACTTCACATAAAATTTTTGTAATCCTATTATGCCACCCCCCTTTTTTGGGGTGGTGTGGGGGGGGGGGGGGGGGGGAAGTGGGTGTGTGGGGAGGAGGGGGAAGGGGGGAGTGGGGTGGGACTGCACTCAGCGGCCACAGGCGCCACCACTCAGCGACTTTCCCGACACCACACAGCGACTTTCCCAACTCCACACAGTGGCTTACCCGACTCCACACAGCGACTTTCCCGACTCCACACGGCGACTTTCCCGACACCACACAGCGACTTTCCCGACTCCACTTTTGCGAACTCAAACAGCACTCATGGACTTAACTCCACTGCTGGGGCTTTATTCTCCAGTGGGTGCCGGAAGGGGCGTTACCTTCATGGTGACTGTCAGGCGAGAAGACCAATCTGCTGATCTCACAATTTTTTAAACCTTCAAAACTTTTGTACTCGTCCACCGATCGGAACAAAACTTGGTGCGCTTGGAGGAGAGAACGGTGTGTAAGGTGGTGAAAAATCCTAGCGATAAAGGATACTGTTTTTGCGCAGATTTAAAAACAAAAAGCAAAACGGAAGTGGTCAAGATGATTGGTTTAGTAATAGTACTGGACTAAGTGGGACCCTTTGGGTCCCAGTCACACGGGTGCCCTTGTCCCGCCCAACGTAACCCATTCCCCAGCACAATATTCCACCACTCACCTGTTCCTCCAATGCAACCCGTTGCCCCAAAGCAATGTTCCACCACTGTGGGGGAGGGGTGGTGTGAGGGAGGGGGCTGTGAGATGGGGGAGGGGGGGTCTGGGGGCAGGGGGGGAGTGGGGGGGAGGGGGGCTTGTATGGGGGAGGGGGCTGGTGTGGGTGAGGGGGAACCTTCAAAACCTTCATAACTTTTGTACTATTTCACCGATCGGAGCAAACCTTATTTGATTCACAGCAGAGGAGAATGGTGAATAAGATGGCGAAAATCGTATATGGAGGATCGTTTTTGCGCTAATGAAATTACAACGCAGACAGGAAGTGGTCAAAATGAGAGTTTTAGTAAGATAGATAGACGGACAGATGGACAGACAGACAGACAGACAGACAGGATATACTAATTCTGCATTCCTTGGAGCAGAAGAGGGGACAGGATTTGGGTATATAAAATTGAGGGCAACCAATAGGGTAAATTGCACAAAACTCTTTTGTCAGAAATGAATAAAACAAGAGGATATAGATTTAGGATAATGGTTAAGAGATTTAGAGGGGATCTGAGGAGGGCCTTGTTCACCCAGTGGCGTGTTCCTGGAATGTGCTGCCAGAGAGAGTGGTGGAAGTGGTGTAGCTGAGAGCATTTAAAAGTGTCTTAAATAAGCACCTAAATTGCCTTGGTGGAGAAATCTATAGGCTACATATGCTGGAAGATAGGATTAATATGAATGGATGCCCACTGGTCGGCATGCACCCGGTGAGCCTAATGGCCTATTTTCATTATAATGATTCTGACCTTGATACTGACAGGTTGCTTTTCAGCAGTGTGTTGGTGACAAGAAAGGAATGTCAATATATTTCCTTGCTAAGATAGTGTGTAACTTGAAGGAGCTGATGGTGGATATGGTGCTATCAGCTGCTGCTGTTCTTGTCTGGTGGAAGCCGTGAGTTTTGGAGGGGCTAGAAAAAGAAAACACCTGAATTACATCTTGTGGATGGCATATTCAGCTGGTGATTTTGGAAGTTGATAAGCAAGTCATTCACTTGTCTCTTACCAACTGTTATAGTCACGATATGTTTGAGACTATGCAGGGTTATAGGTGTACCTAGAATTTGGAAAGAACAATGGTGCTAAATATTTCCAAATACAAAATATGGCATTTGGGCTGATGACTATATGAATTTTTTTAAATGTATTACATTATGCTTAAGCCGCAAGAAAATAAATCTCAAAAAATTGTCATGACAAGTACAAGTACTTTTACTGTTTTTGATCTTCAGCAAAATATAATGGCCAGGATTTTGCAATTGTAATGACAGTAAAAAAGACAGAATTGGACATATTACATTGTAAAACTGACCAACTTCTGGAGTAAGTACATGCACAGATAAATGCAAAATTACAGAAGTAATTCCTGCTTCTCCACTGTTTCCACTGTTAGGAACAGACTCCATGAATTGATGAGAACATGAGATAAAATAAAGCTCTGAATATTTCAAACTAAGTGCAGAATGACAAATGAGATGACAAAGACAAAAGAAAGATAAGTTTTAAAACATGTTTCATGTCTCCAACAGCAGCTTGAATTTGTGACATTTCATTGTTAATTCTGTACATTCTATGTAAAACCGAGTATTTGCAATATGGTAATGTTTTCTTTTTTGTGAGCATGATTGATGGACAATAATTCTCTCGTGAAGCATTTCTTGAAATCACAGTGAGAGTAAAACCAAGGTGCTATTTGAATAGACTACAAGATCTAACATGAATTGACCAGCAACGTATGACAGTTCAGAATTATTTCTCTGAGCCGTTCACTTTCATCTAATATACTATTGGAGCTCTTTTAAACTCTGTTAAAAGGACAGGAGAAGTGATGGAATTTTAAGTGTAATAAGCACATTGGATTTTACTTTTATAACAAACGGATAGATTCATTCCAAAAATGTTTTGAATTGTACGCATGACTTGAACTATAGGCATCCTGTAGCAGTATTTAGGAACACGAGGCTAATATTTAGATTGATCTGGTTGTGTAAATTATAAGATCACCAATACCCAAGGGGAGAGAGCAATGCGCAGTGATAATTTTCGGGTTATTTTGGGTATTTTCTTTTCAAAATTAGCTGCTTCACAAAGGTATACAAATGTATAAGATTGAGTAGTGGATGTTACTGCAACAGGAGTATTAAAAGGGAGATAGAAGAAAAAGGAACTGGTTTACAGTTGTGTTCACGATAAAATATATATGACTAGAAAATAGCTCGCAATGGCACTACATTTCTCTGCAATGTCCAAAAACTAAAGAAATTTGGGAGTTCTATCACAAACTCCGTTTTTTTTTGGTACCAAGTTATTCCAGTAGGCTGTGGGCCGAGGAGCTTTATTCCAGTGTTTTGTGACCCAAGTCACAGAACTACATGAAATTTTCACATATTGTCAAAACATATTATATAAATCACCCCTGAAACTCGTCATGAACAAGACTTGCACATTTTTATTAAATTAGAGAAAAAACTGAAACATTTTGGGTATTTTTCATCCAATCAAAGCAAGTTTAACATTGAGTTGTATGCCAGTTGGCCAATCACGCACTTTGCTTCAGGCTAGCACACAACATGGCTGAGAGGACTTCACTGATGCCTGTTTTACTGGAGATTCCGATGAAGGTTATTTCTAGTTCTGTGGAATACATGTCATGGAAACTTGCAGCAGGGTAATTGAATTTAGTGAGAAAAGCATTAAGAAGTCTGAAAAATGTGCAGCTAAGTGGATAGAAGTGGAAGAAAGCCTTGCTGAGATGCTACAACACAAAGTTGTGAAACCAGTGAAACTTTGTGAATCAACTCAAACTGAAAGGTAAGATCTAAAGTCTGAATTCATGAAAATTAATCTGTATGGACTTTAATTTGATTGCACCCTTTTATAATGTGAAAAAATTAGATTTGGAGGCTGTACATTCACTCATTCATTCACTCACTCACTCATCATTCATTCATTCAATCACACATTCACTCATTAATTTGCTCACTCAATCATTCACTCATTCATTCACTCACTCATCATTCACTCACTCACTCACTCACTCACTCACTCATTCCTTCACTCATTCATTCATGAAGTTGAGGGCCTAAACTATGTGTATCCATAACACAAGGTAAATTAATCATTTTCACTAATGCCAGCTTGTTGTAGTGTAATAAGTCTTTAACATCTAATCTTGGAGCTGCCTGCGATAACTTACCGGGAAAAAGTGCTCCGATCGCAGGGCCTATGTACTTGTTTTAATATATTTTTTAAAAATTATTTTTATACTATGTACTTAACATAGTGAAGCCGCGGTCTCAATTAAGAAGCGGCCAATTCGTGAATGCGGAGCCGCGGATCATCTCCACGGGTGGGGTGGGGGGTGAGGAAGGCTGTACATAGTGGCTGTACATAGTGCCGTCCGTAGCGGCCATTTCCAGGCCCCGACCACGGGAGAAAAACGGAGGAATATTCATTGCACTTTATAGGCTGCCATTGGAGTGAGAAATGGTCAGAAATGGCTGATGTTTATCTAGAAATGAATTGGTGTATGTGAACTTAAACTTGAACTAATTTATCTATGGTGGTAACAGTGTTATTCTCATTAACATTAAGAAGAGGTTGAAATGTTATGAATTGAAGTCCATGCAGACTTAATAACTATGAGATGTTTTTTTTTGTAGACTCTGCCTGACCCTTATACTTAATTATATATGATTACAGTCATATTTACAAGTCATATATATATGTATAATAATATATAGTTTAAATGGACTGCAACATGGAAATAGGCTGCCCATGGTGTAATATGGGTATTGGCCACTAGATGGTGCTTACTTTCCCAATCTCATTTTCTAATTAGTTTAATTAATTGATGTGCAACGTTTGGTAATGACGAGTAATGACATCCTTCTCAATTATATTTCATCTAAATCTGTGGAAAATATCATGTAGTTCAGTGACTTGGGTCACGAAAACTGATTTCTAGACACATTTTTGATGCTCGGCCCACAGCCTACAGGTCGTTGAAACATATTGGGACTCAGCAATATATACATGTCAATTCTGGAATTTTCATTTTCACTGGAGTGACCTGTGCCATCTGCAGATTTTGTTTGCAGAAGCAGGTTGTCATAATCCTTGAGGCCTATTTCCGCACGGCTTAAAAAGGACCAATTCTCGCAAGATAGCCACAAAAAACGAGTAACTCAGCGGGACAGGCAGCATCTCTGGAGAGAATGGGTGACATTTTGGATCGAGACCCTTCTTCTGATATCCCATCATTCAATTCTCTCATCCTGCCATAGGATCCCCTAATTATTTAATACCTTTTTTGGGCCATATCTCTAATACCTTTCCCACCCATAAAGAGGATGCGGAAAAGCAAATAGAGAGTAACATGAGGCTGTTCATTTTGATATGAATAAAGTCATAACAAGATAGACAGGTGTCAAGAAAGTAAGGTGTATAGAGAGGTGATGGGTACTAGGTTTCCCCAGGTGACAATCACCCAACTTGCATAAACAAGCGTTTAAAGAGTCATATATACAATTAAAAGTGTTTAATTGTCATATGTACCAAATCGGAACAATGAAATTCTTGTGTGCAGCAGCTTTGTAAACACCGTACTAAAAAAAAATCAATATAGTGCAAAACAAAGCATACCTCGAAGTCCTTAGCGAAACCAAGACAGTTCGAAGTTTATTTGGAATTTGAAGTTTTCTATAACCTGATAGTTGTTGGGGAGCAGCTGAGTTCACCACCCGGGCAGCATTCACCAATTTAGTTTCCTACATTCTTGTGCGCTCGAGTTGCCGAACCAGAGTTGATGTAACCAGTCAATATGCTCTCGACAGTACACCTGTAGATGTTCAAGAGCATATATGTTGCAATACTGAACCTCCTCAATCATCTAAGGAATTAGAAGCATTGATGCACTTTATGATTGCATTACGGGCAGCACGGTGGCGCAGAGAACTGCTGTCTTACAGTGTCAGAGAATTGGGTTTGATACTGACTATGGGTGCTGTCTTTACAGAATTTGTACGTTCTCCCCGTGACCTGCATGGCCTTTCTCGGGTATCTCCAGTTTCCTCCCACACGCCAAAGACATACAGGTTTGTAGGTAAATTGGCTTGGCAAAATTGTAAATTGTCCCTAGTGTGTGTAGAATAGTGACCAGCAGGGATCGCTGGTTGGCTTGGACCCGGTGAGCCGAAGGGCCTGTTTCTGTGCTGTATCTCTAAACTAAACTAGATGAAACTAAAAGCATCAATCTGCTGGGTCCAGGGCAGATCTCGTTTTGGAAACCAGTGGGATGGACTTTCCAGATGGTGTGAGTCTGTAGGCATCTTCTGTTGCGGGGGTATTTAGTATGCAGCAGTATGTGAATGGTTGAGTTAAATACCCTGGCTTAGCTACTTATTGTCTTTGGTTGACCTGTATTTTAATTTAAATATGGCCGCCAGGTGGCCGCATTTCCAACTTGTAAATTGTTCAATTATGAACAGTTCTCAGGAACGGAACCCTGTCGTAACCTGGGGAGAATCGATAATGATATGTCCTTTTACCATACTGGCACACAATAACGTGACAAAGGGGGTCAAATTTCGAAATTTCTTCAAAAAAGGTTAACAAGTACATTATTGGGTTCATGACTAACATAGTATCAACATAAAATATGGAAAAAGATCAAGAGTCAAGAGTCAAGAGAGTCAAGAGTCAATTTAATTGTCATTTGGACCCCTGGAGATCCAAACGAAATGCCGTTTCTGCAGCCATACATTACACACAAATAGACCCCAGACACAACATAATTACATTTAACATAAACATCCATCACATAGCTGTGATGGAAGGCCAAATAAACTTATCTCTCCACTGCACTCTCCCCCCCCCGATGTCAGAGTCAAAGTCAAAGCCCCCGGCTGGCGATGGCGATTGTCCCGCGGTCATTGAAGCCACGCCGGGTGGTGCGAGGTCGCACACCGGGTCTTGGTGTTGGAGCCCCCGGTGTGCGCTCGCAGAGTCCGCGGCCATTCCAGCCGCGCGGGGCAGTAATGTTAGGCCCCGCTCCAGGAGCTCTTCAACCCCGCAACTCGGGCGGGAGAAGTCGCCGATTGCAGGAGCCCCGAAAAGCGGTCTCCCTCCAGGGAGCCGCGGGCTCCCGGCGCCGTCGTCCACAGACCCGTCGTTGGAGCCTCCGACTCTCCGGTAGCAGCAGCAGCAGCAGCAGCAGCAGCGCTCCACCACCGCTCCACCCGCTCCGGACTCGGCCAGCTCCGCGACGGCAACGGTGAGTCGACACCTGAGTCCCCGGCTTCTTCCTGTTGGAGGCCGCTCCTCGTTGCGGCCTCAACGACACCTGAGACCCGACGAGAAAGAGGTCGGGGCATCTCCAGTGCAGGGAGAGATTCAAAAAGTTTCCTCCCCCCCTCCCACCCCACCCCCCCCCCCCCCACACACACACCCCAACAATAAAATAACAAAAAACTACATAAAATACACAGACAAAAAATAATAAAAACGCGGACAGGCTGCAGAGGCCGCTGCTGGCCAGAGCCGCGCCGCCTACCGATAGCATATTGATGACAAGTTTCCAAAAATGGCATCAGAATACACAAATACATTTTGTGTAACAGTTGTCGCGTGGTGTCCACCAGTGATATGGTTGGCACAGTAAGTGCACGTATTTCTTATTCCTTTCTATATTTATGAATATCACATGGAACAATAAAATTGTAAACACCAATTCCACTTCACTCACCTGATCATGTAGTAGAATACTGCATCCTTCTGAGTGGACACCGCAACACGCGTTACACGATCATACACACAAACATAGATTGTGGTGGACCCGCAAAGGTTTGGTGTCCCAGAAAATGAACTTCACATTATTAGAGAAAACCAAATTATATCCATAGATTAAAAAAACGGTACATTACCTTATGGATTTGAGCTATATCGATGGCTGATGATTCGTTGAAAGGTTTGATTTAGGATTTTTAAGAAGGTAAATGTCTCCGTAACTGTCGTTGTGAAGCTTCCGGAGGTTGACTCGAAGAAATAAAGCTAGCGACTTGGTCTATCCGAAAGGTAAACAAGAGACAGTGTGTTGTCAAATTGAAGATTTGCTCAGTTTCTTAGTATTGATGACCAATTCATGCCCCAAAAAACATTTTTTATTGCTTTAAAAAAGTTGGAAAATATATCATAAACGGTCGTTGTGTTTTTGACACCACAATGTTTTAGATATATTAAATGTGATTATAAGAAAAATAATGAACTCGCCCAAAAATCACTATTACCATAGAAGACATCGTTTGTGTTTGTGAAAAACGTTTTTGACTTTCGGTCTTGAAGTTATCTAATTTATACCTGTTATTTGTAAGGTTTCACATGATGGATAGATTTTAGTTAAGAACAGTGTATCGGAGTAAAAACCTGAATAATAATCTTGTTCCTCAAAATCTCTCCAATATTGTAAAAGGACTCGTATATAAAATCCAGAAAATAACTTTCAGTTACAAGAAGTAACTATTTTTCTTAAATTACTAAACTAATAAAATTGAATCATGGCCTTTATTTCAAGGGGGACTGTATACAAAGTAGTGAGAAAAATTGAGTTAATATTATAGGTTCACGAGTTGAGTGTTTAATTTTCATCTGCATTGGAACTGGGACAACAAAATACTTATTAGTCACAGTTTTATAACCACACTAATGCAACAATACATTTATATAATAAATTATCAGCTAACCAGACCATAATAGTACAAGGTGAAGTATGTGGTGTACCCTTATAGAAAGTACATATTTGTTCAGGAGTTGGGGTTGTGGTTAGGGTTGTGCAGAGTGGTTCAAGAGCCACATGGTTGATGGGAAGAAGCTGTGCTTGATCCTGGAGGTAATGGTTCTCAGGCTCATGTTGCACCTTCCCAATGGTATCAGCAAAATGTGAGCATGGCCAGGTTGGTGTGGATTTTTGATATTCGTTGCCACCTTCAGGCAGGGCTTCCTGTAGATCCCTTGGTGGGGAGGTCAATCACATGATGTGGGATGAAGACGTTACATTCTGCTGGAAGCTCAAAATCGGCTTTATCTCTGTAAAGTGGCCACCCAATTTGCATTTGATTACTTCAAGTAGCTGAGATAACACTAAGAACATCTTTCTTCCCTTGACTAGTCGTTTCTCATTTGCCAGTGCAACGCCTCTTGCTTGATGATTTACTTTAACTCTTTTTCAGCCTGCATGGACTCAGTGCGCTGAAAGCCCTCCTTCTACATTTCAATTTGCTATAATTTATAGGAAAGCGTGTTGATGCCAGAGTTTTTTTTTAATTCTAAACCGCAAATCAATATAATATTAATTTGCACACTTTTAATTATGCAATTGAAACGTTGGTTCCAAAATTAAACTTCAAATTGCTTTCCAACAATGTCTGATTAGTTAAATATATAGGGGTGTTGAGGTTTGAAAAGGATTCAATTACTATCCAGTGTCAATAAAAATTCAGAAAAACTTTATTTTTGTCTCCCACTGGTATTTATTAAAAAGTCCAATTATATATCACTTGGCAGTTGCTGGTGAGAAGGAAGTTTTTCCCTGTCTTTCTTTTGTTAATGGAATCTGACAAATGAAACACTGGAAAACATTACTGACAAGATTGACAGAAGCTGGTGTGGGCTCAGCTGCACCAAGCCTCCAGGTTTGATGATACACTTCCACAAAATTATTAGATGCAGTACAGAGTGATGGCTGTTACCAGTGAAACTTCTAAAATTACCCGCACTGCTGCGTTCATATCAAGCCCAAATATAACTCTTTGCAAGTTTTATGCAGGGTTTCTGCTGTGTGCCCTGACAAACCTGGAATAATTTAACTGTCAGGCTCTTCCAATAGGTTTCCTACTTGCTTGTGACATGATTGACAATCTGCAGCAATTTAGGCAGGAAATCACCTTGAGAAGGCCATTTATGAATGGAGGTTGGTGTGTTGGGGTAGTGAGTTTGAACATGGGATAAGGAGGAGTGATAGAAGATTCATATCAATGACGTATTGGATGGTATGGGATGGGGGGGGGGGGGCATGTTGGGCATGTTCCGATGATTGGCAAGGAATGACGGGGTTGTTATAGATGCCTTTCAGAGGTTAATGCATAGTTTGATAGTAATGGAGTAGTTGGGGAAGGTTGATGGGAGAGCATATGTTTTATAATTGTTGTTGAGGGATGATGAAACTTACCCCTGAGGATCCCACTATCACAGAAGCGAAGCTTCAGTTGGGTCATTTCTCTCCATGTGAAATCTAGAAATAGTTGAGCACAGCTGCGCAGCAACTATTCTCTGCCTGACAACATTTTGTCTGCACTGCTTCAAAGATATTCCTCTAACCCAATTGCGTCAGTACAAATTTTAGACCTTCCTCTTCTGAACAACATAAAATATTGCACGTATCCATGTAGAAATGAACAATCTAACTTGACTAAATGAGCTTGTGCCAGCTCCCATAGCAGTAATCCCATCAGCCTCAATACTCCTTGCTAATATTCCTGTGCCTTTGTTACATGCTCTGCCTTGCACTTGCAAATGCACCCTGATTATTTTTACTTCAACTTTACACCAGATAAATTCTTATAGCCAGCCAATGCAGTAGCACATCATTGTCATAGTCATAGAGGAAAATGCAAAATCTGCCCAGATAGCACCAAAGATCAGAATCATATCTGAGTTGCTGAAATAGTGCATAGCTACTTCACCACCATGCCACTCTACGATATGCCTTCCGATAACTGGAAATCTTTACAATATTTTTTTTTAAATGCGATTTAAAATAATAGCGGCATTATTATAAATTATAAATGGATTACATGCATTCCAGGAGCAAATTGGCATCTATATCCTGTTTTACCTTCCTTAAAATAAAGTTGACAGGTTCAGTTGATTTCCAATGATCTTGCAATATAATCTAGCTGTTCTGAATGATACTGATACAGAATGTTCCATGTGGTTTCCGATTTTACCGAGTTGGGCACCTGACCCATGTAGTTCATAATCTGGCATTGGCCAGGATTTTACAGCCAATTGTGAGAACCTGCAGATCCCCACATTGCAAAAATAAATAGATTTTGTTTTGCAGGCTTGATAGTCCCTTCAATTGAGCCATTGGAAAACCACTTGAAAAGTCTGCAGGGCAAGGCATAATCCCTACCCATGATTTAAAAAGCTCGATCAGAGCAACCTTGCAGTTGCATCCAGCAGTTCAGTGAAAGATGGCTATGTTTCCTTGCACAGATTGATATTTAACTGTTAATGCAGACATGAAAGAAGTATAGACAAATTAAATGGGTTGGCCATCTAATATTGTAGACAACCATTGGATACACTCATTTTTCGATGTAATTTTCGAAATCCTTCGAGAATCAAGTACCTACTTATCCCAAGTAGAAACCGAACAAACACAAGAACCCACGATCCTGCAGTGATTTCAATTAATCAAAGTTTGACTTACATGATCCTTCCAGAGAGGAATTCCAGAAGGCATAACAAACCTGCAGTGAAACTGTGAAATGCAGTGTTGGCTTTTTTACTCTAATATAATCTGAGATCAAAGAAAGACATAAGTATAAGAGTAACCCATCAACTCTTCACAAAGGGTCCTGGCATAAAAAGCATTACCTATCCATGTTTCCCAGAGATGCTGCCTCACTTGTTGTGCACTTTGTCTCTTTCTTTTATAAACCAGCACCTGCATCTCCTTGTTTCGATATAACCTGAGATAATTTGCTTTGGGAATTATGGTTGCTGTGTCAGTAAAACTCTGAAATTCCAGGACACACGGAACTTTGCTGGACCAACAGATTTCTATACGATTGAATGATATTCGCATTCGATTTAACACATTTTTAATTGTTTTTTTTAATGTTAACGCAGCATGTATAGCACTGCTGAAGCTGTGGAGCAAGTGCACAGAAAATTGTGGAGGATAAATCGAGCAAGTTCAATGCTCAAGCAGGTTAGGAAACATTGAGAGGGGTGGTAGGTTCAACTACATTTAGTTTAATGCAAGGTACCTCGCAGCTATGCCAGTTGATACACAGATCGCAATTTGGAATTGTAATGTTATAGCACTTACGAAAATGTGGTTGGGGAAGTGCAAGATCGGCAGCTTAATGTTCAAGTTCGTTCACATTTATTGTCACATGCACCAATTGGTACAGTGAAATTTGAGTCACCATACAGCCATACAAATAAAAAGAACACAATACATGATAGAGTTTAACATAAACATCCACCACAGCGGAATCAATGTTTCCCACTGTGATGGAAGGCAATAAAGTTCAGTCATCTTCCTCTTTGTTCACCCATGGTCGAGGCATTTGAACCCGGCCCAATATGGCCTGGATGATCAGAACTCCGACGTCGGAACGGATCGGAACACACTCGCGGCTTGGAGATTCCGAATCGGCCGCTTCTTACCGGTGACCATGACCGCCGAGCTGGATGGAGCGCCAACACTGGCGACCCCCGGCAAGGGATCACCTCGCTCCGCGATGTTAAAGTCAGCGTCGCCCGCTGCTAGAAGCTCCGCGATGATAATTCAGCACTGTACCGCTGCTGAAGCTCTGGGCCGGTCTCCGGTAGGAAAGGCAGTTGGTAGGCCGCGAGGGGGGGAGGGGGGGGCGAAGATGTGACACAGAATAGATGCATCCAGGTAAGTGACTGAGAAACGGTTTCCCCCATTGCCCCCCACCACCCCGCACATAAGACACATGAAGAAACATTTAAAATATACATTTAGACCCGCAAAATAACAAAAAGGGTGAAAGGATGCCACTGCGGTGACGCCACCAAATGGAATGTTAAGATGTATAAAAGATTTGGACGTTTCAGACGGGGTGGAAGGGGAAGAGGAGTTTCTCAATTAATTAGGTGAATATAAGGGCAGTACTTGGAGAGGAAAGCCTGGAGGGATCATCCCATGAGGTCAAGAATAAGAGAGGGCTAATCATTTTCCTGAGAATATGCTTTAAGCCTGCCAATAATCAATAAAATTTAGAGGAACAGGTATATAATCACAGAAAGGTGCAAAAGCAATAAGATTATAGTAGTGGAGCGTTTTAACTACAACTTTCCCAATATTGATAGACAAAAACCTGGAGTAACTCAGCGGGACAGACAGCATCGCTGGAGAGAAGGAATGGGTGACGTTTCGGGCCGAGACCCTTCTTGGATTGCCATCGTGCCAGGGGTTTAGATGGGAGAAATTTGTTAAATGCAACAAAGGAGGTTTTTAAGATAATGTGGAGGAGGTCTTATTAGAGACTGGACAGTACTTGAACTTAGAAAACAAAACTGTGCAGACAATTGAAGTGTCAGCGGGGAGGCCATAAAACTGTAAGTTTCAAGGTAGTCATGGAAAGGGATAATATTGGTCCTCAGGTTATGGTCACGAATTGGAAAAAGGTTGACTTCATTAGTGTGGGATAGAATCTGGCAAAATTAGAATGGGAACAGATGCTTGGGGTAAAATGACAAGAGGGAATTTTTTCAAAGTAAAAGTTCTTGATCTGCAGATTGTGGTAAGGGTGAAAGCAAACATGGCAAAATTAGGAAACCTTAGATGACAAAGGAAATTGAAGGTTTGACCAGCAAAAAATGGAAGCACTTTGCAGGAATAGACAACCAGATTGAGGGAGTCTACTGAGGAATAGCGACTACTAGACCAAGTGGGACATGTTGGAGTGCACCCTGCGGCATCACACACACACTAACCACCCCCCCCCCCCCCCCCCACACACACTAACCACCATTGATATTATATTAATATTATTCATTCGCTCCTTTTACCCCATACCCACCCTATCCACTCACGCATAGCCCCCAACTGAGCAGGCGCGGCTAGTGAGGGAGAGGGAGGGGGGTGGAGAGAGAGGGCTGAGAGAGAGCAGAGAGGGCAGAGACAGAGAAAGAAGGGGCAGAGACAGAGTGGGGATGGAGGCAGAAAGAGTGGGCAGAGAGAGAGAGAGGGGGCAAATACAGAGAGAGGGTGCAGAGACAAAGTGTGGGCAGAATCAGAGAGAGGGCAGAGACAGGGAAACAGGGCAGAGACTGAGAGGGCAGAGACAGAGGGGAGAGGGCAGCGGGCGGACGTGTACTCGAGGGAGGCCGCGGGCCGGCGTCGACCCGAGCAGCAGCCTCCCCACCAGGCGCCGACACGAGGACTCCGAGCGAGGCGGCCGGCAGGAGGACATCGGCAAAAGGACTGCGAGTTCGGCCCCTTCAGACCAGGGCCTGACCATCTCCAGCGACGTCTTTTGAATAACGGGGGTGATGGAGGGGAGGAGGGAGGATGGGGGGGGGGGGGGGGGGGGGGGGGGGGGTGACGTCACTTGCAACACATTGAAGATGGCCCCGAGCAGACCCATTGTGATGCCATCTGCGAAAGCTTATCATTTCAATTTGGACATTTTTAAACATTTTCTGTAATGTCGAGAAATAAAGCATGGAATTTTCAGATAAGGTGATTTTGGACTCGAAGGGGAAAATGTCAACCGGAATATGTAAATAAATATTTTATCGTTACTGCGTAGATTTTTCGTGAAGATGTAATAACACATAAACACACACACATTCTAGATCAGAGTTTTAATACTTACTAGACCAATTGCAGAGGGTCTGCTCCCCCAACACACCCGTACCCTACCTGTAGCCTCCATGGGAGGCATGGGGGGCAGAGAGGGAGCGGGAGGAGGAGCCGGGTAGAGAGGAAGGGGGGTAGAATTTGAGGGGTGGGGGTGCGTCATCACGGGGAGGGCTGGTTTCCAAACGCAATGATCCCTCGCTCCTGGCTGCAGGCTCCAGGCAGGGCCTGAGTATGGGGGGGAGTGGTCAGGGGGGGTGACGTTTTTTTAAAAACTTTTTTTCAGATTATTGAACATTTTCATTAATAACTCGAGAAATAAAGGATAATTTTATAGATAAGGCGATTTCGGACAGCAGGGGGAAAATCTCTACCGGAATATGTAAAAATGGTTCCTTTAGCGTGTCGTTTTTTTCGAGAAGATGTGATTATACACACACACACGCACACAAATAAATAACTACACGTACAAGATCAGACTTTTAATAGGTACTAGACCAAGTGCAGACCCGTTGGGTCTGTTCCCCCAACGTACGGTTACGGGGAGGGGGGGCAGCATGCGGCGTCACACACACTAACTACCCCCCACCCCCCCGCACACACGCTAACTACCCCCTTGATATTATATGAATATTATTAATTTGCTATTTTTACCCCATAATGGACCTATCTACTGACGCATAGCTCCCAACTCGCAGGCGCTTCTAGAGAGGGAGGAGTGGGTGGGGGGGGGGGGAGGGGGGGGGGTAGAGAGTGAGTGCAGAAAGGCAAGGGGCAGAGACAGAGAGAGGGGCAAGAGACAGGGAGAGAGGGGAGGAGAGGGAGGGTGAGAGGTGGGGGGGAAGGGAGGGTGAGAGGTGGGGGAAAGGGGTGAGAGGGGGGATGGAGTGATAGGGGGGTATGGATGGGAGGAGCTAAGGGGTGAGGGGGGGAGAAGAAGGGGGGGGTGGTGAGGGGGGGTTGTTACCGAACTGTATTCACTGGAATGAATCCATTTACGAAGTTTCTCTGCTGCTGGATTCTAAGTTGTCCCTGCCTTCCCTCTGGAAGCCTCCTCGTCCCCATCAGATGCCGAGTTCCCAGAGCCCTGGTTAAACGCGGGGGCACTCATGGCTAAGTCTGTGAAAGCAGCCCCATCAGAGACTGTGAGCAGCAGCAGAGTTCAATATAGGAAGGACCATTGCGCCTTTACCCCGCCCGCCCGTCACCTTATCTCTTCTCCCCTGAAGTCCTGAAGTAGGTCGGTCGGGCACAGTTGCCAGAAGCTGAAAACTAAATATTGCAGCGGGAAAACTGCGGCTGCGGTTCTGGCAACTGCCGGCGTTCTGCTCTGTCTGAGATAAAGGGCGAAGTGGGGTGAAGGGGGGAGAGAGGTGAAGTGGGGGGGGGGGGGGGTGGCGGGGGGCGGGCGGGTGGGGTGGGATGGAGTCCGGCGGGGGGATGCGTGGCGCTAGCGTACTTGGAGGCATACTGGAGGCAGGTGGGCCTGGATTGGTCGGCATGTGAGCATTGTGACGTCAACAGTTGCTGATTTAAAGAAAACAGTACATTTTGTGAAGGATTTTATTGAAAATGTGTACAGAAAAATTACCAAATTTAATGAGGAGTGGATATGCAAATGTAATCTGTTTCTGCAACGCGCGGTTGCAAGGGGGAGGTGGTCTGACGTCATTGAGCAACACCACGCGATAGGTACTCCGTAGACTCTGCGTCGAGACACTGCGTACGACGTCGAGACGCTGCGTACGGCCTCAATGTGCCTGCGGGCCAACAGGCCGTTGCCGCGCGGGATTTTCGGAGAGTGTAAGCCCGCGGGGATGCCAAAAAGCAGCGGGGGGGGACCAGCCGATCTGTGCCTTACGCCAGCGTGAGAGAGCTGGGCCCGGGGGGGGGGGGGGGGGGGGGAGGTGGAAGTGGAGGAGAGCCGGGCGGCAGCAGCGCGAAAATCGCTAGCGAAATGTGAAAAATGTTGGCGTTTCAGGACGAGAGCCGTGCGCCAACAGCCGTTATGGTGGCTGGCCAGCAGGAGGTGAAAAAATGAGTGAGGGGGGGGGGGGGAAGGATTTTATTAAAAATGTGTACAGAAAAATGTAATGTCTAAATGTAATGAGGAGTGGATATGCGAATGTAAAAGTGAAATCGCTAGCGAAATTAAAAATAAATTTGCCCATCCACTCCTCATTAAATTTGGTCATTTTCTGTGCACATTTTCAATAAAGTTTTTTCAAAAGCCAATACTACCTTTTAAAACACCGGCTTCCAGTGATATCAGAAGATCGAAGCAATATTATAGTAAATTTACCAGCACAGCCAGCATATTTAAAGGGAGAGTGTGGGAAGTGCCCCAATGAGTCTAAAATAAACACGGGATTGAGACATGCAACAAGTTGAAAGGGAGGATGGCAGACCATTACCTGGTGAGCCAGATGACCAGACCATCAGGATTTCCAAACGGTGAAATAATAGATTATCAGATTAATGCACCATTACTTTCTGGCATATAAAGTACTGGGGTCAAGGAAAGAGCGTTCACGTCGCGGCCCTGTTTTCACCAATCTTTCCACCACCACGCACAAGAAGTGCAAGAAGCGCAAGACAGACACCATTGTATGCAGATGCCGAGAAGTGTGTTCAGCTCTGGCTGAACAACTTCGAATCTTGTGTGTGGACTCGATAAGAAGAATATAAAGTACTTTTTGGTAGATATGATGGGGTTTTTTTAGTAAGTCTTTTGAGCATGATACAAGAAGAATGGAGTTTGTAAGCAAAAATATTAATTGTCCTCTCCAACTGGCAGAATAGAGTTATTTGTTCATGGTGAAGATTCTTAGAATGCAAGTCAGGCGTAATTAATGCAATGGACAAGAAAGATAATGGCATGGCAGACATTACCTGGTGAGCCAGATGGCCAGACCATCAGGATTTCCAAATGGTCAGATAATAGATTATCAGATTACTGCACCATTACTTCCTGGCATACAAAGCACATTTTGGCAAATATAATGTTTTTTAGTCATTCTTTTGACCATGATGCAAGAATGGAGTTTGTAAGAATAAATATGTATTGCCCTCTATAACTGGCAGTGAGTAGAATAGAGCATTATTTGATTATAGCGAAGATTCTTGGAATGCAATTTAGTCTTAATGAGTGCAAGGGACAAGAAAGATAAAGGGAAACTAACCTATAGTCAATCATCTTAACAGTTGGTAAACAGTGAGTATGCTATCCATTTTTATATATCCATTTCAATGGGGCATTGTAATGGGCCTGTCCCACTTTGGCGATTTTTCAGCAGACTGCCGGCGACTGTCAAATTGCCGTCACTTGTTATCTCAAGATTCTAGCAGTGAGGTGGTGGTTTTGAAAGCTGCTGTGGACAATCTAAACTTGTTAGCAACTCATGCAACTGCAGGAGGAGTGATCAAATTTTACAAATACAGTCTGCTTATAGGGTACCTGGGAACTTAGGTAGCAGATCGAATAAAGGGTTCTGCCTGTAATCTCCTTTTGGTCATTGAATATCCCTAACTTCACAACATCATATATAAATATCATTGTTATTCAGTGCTGAGCTCTGGAGCTTGCACAGATTAAATAAAAAATCAATTTTATTTAATCTGTGCAAGCTCCTTAGGCCTCAGTCATTGAGGCTAATTACATACTTGGTGCTCAAAGGAAAGGTCAGGAGGTTGAGGTAGTTGGGAAAAGGATCTGCATTTGGTGGCGCACTTAGGATCTGGGATGAGGGACCGTGTGAGATCAAGACCTTGAGAGTGCAGTTGCCAGTAATCGAGGTGGTGAAGCATTGCTTGGATTGTGTGTTGGGGAGGGGAGTGCATGGGTTGGGATGTTCAGCAATTAGTGCTTGGATCTGACCTGATCAGTAGGAGGTTCGCTTGTAGTTTGTTGGTGGGTTAGTGGTAACTGTTTCCAAGAAGCACAGTTGAGTAAAAAACAAAATAGTGTATATTTCAGTTTCGGAGCGGCAGTGGGAGATTTCAAAAAGGAGCTGTTGGATCGGTTGAGTCAATGTATTTCTGTGCTGTGCCATTTCGGCGCAGCAACGGGAGATTTCAAAATGCAACTGGTAGATTGGTTTAGTGAACTAAATTGACTATTTGAGCAGCCAGTAAAAAGAAGGTAAGATGTAGCAGAGCAGCCTATTGGATTCAGCTGTGCTAGGGGAGAGGATGTGTGGAGGTGAAGTTCTGCGTGGAGGGTATACCTGAAGCCCTGGCTCAACAGGCTACAGGTGGCTAAGCAAAGGGGGACAGGCTACAGGAAGCTGAGCAAAAAGTACAATTGCATTTCTTGTGTGTAATTGTTGTGTCTGCAGCCAATCAGGGGGTTGAATTTGCCTCTTGTGGCCAGGGCTCTGAAAGTCCAGCCCGGCCAGAGCCGGCATATCCATTCCCATAGTTGTCTTCCGCAGCCAACTTGGCGGGCCTGTATCTCGGTCCCCAAGGCCGTGACCTCTGCTTTGGCAAAACAGATAATACGGCAAATCTCTGAAACCAAGGGTGCCCGAAAATGGACCTGTAATTGATGTTTGATGCCTGCCCATAATCTCCAGAAGTATAATCTATTATTAGAGTGTTTAACTGCAATTGTTTTGAACAAAGCAACAATAAACTGCTAAGAAGTTGGTGGTTGGGGGAGGTGACAATGTGTTTCATTACTAAATATGTTTGTCACTTGAGGATTGATTTGAAATAAATGAAGCTGTCTCTAATTACCATGTTTCTTGAGTTTGCATTTAAACTGATTAAGTAATTTAGTCAAACTTTCTTGTAACTTTCTCTGTTTACAGCGCATCGGATTATTATGATTATGGTCATGGAACTGGTCAGGAGTCATATGAATCGTATGGTAAGTAATCATGTTGTATGCAAAATTATTTTGCACGTATTTTATAGTGGGCTGATAATATTTAGATTGCTGCTGGGTGAAGTGAGATATTTGTACATAAAACATTAGAAGGATATCACATGGAAGTTACAATTAAGGAACTGTTCATTGGATCTAGTTAGTTTATATTTCATATTTTCCTAAGATGTAGATGGAAGCTAATTTAGCCCATTGAGTGTATGTCAGCTCCAGTCCCATTTGCTGACTAATTTTCCCTCTAACCCCTCATCCCACCCATTCCTTTTTCATATACAAAGTCCAAGGAAGCGTCCCGACCAAAAACGGCACCTATCCATGTTATTCACAGTCTGCTTGACCCATTGAGTCACTCTAGCACTTTGTGCAGAGTAATGCACTTGTGAATTTACAAAGTATGCCATCCTAAATTTAGCAATGGATAAATAGAAATGAGTTAACTGCCTTGGAAACTGGTAATTGATTAGAATTGAAAATCAAAGAAACTGCAGAAATCTGAAATAGAGGAAATGCTGGAAACACAGATCAGGCATTGTCTGCACAAGAGAAATGCTTAATATTTCGGGTTTGAGATCCTTTCTCATAACTCAGAAAGAGAAACGTTATTAGTAAAAGGCTGAATGTTCAGCTCACAGGAATGTCTCAGAGGTTATGGCTGCCTTCCACTTTATTACCCATTCTATTCTCACTGACACATTTTCCGTGGCTTCCTGCACTATTACTACTTTGTTGAGTGCCTCATCTTCCATATGGGTAGGTGGCAACCTTCCAGACTCAATATTTTTAACAGCTGAAAGGCACATGGACAGGGATGTGGATAGGAAAGGTATGATCTAGGCACCACCACCCTGATATTTTCAAGGGAGAGTTAGATGAAGCTCTTAGGGCTAACGGAATCTAGGGATATGGGGAAAAGGCAGGAACGGGGTACTGATTTTGGATGACCAGCAATGATCATATTGATTAGCGGTGCTGCCTCGAAGGGCTGAATGGCCTACTCGTGCACCTATTTTCTATTGTTCTATGAGTGCCAGTGCAAGAGCATTTTAGAGGTATTGGGCATAGCTCTATGAATTATAAGATTATTATGGAGCAAGGCAAGGAAGTTAAGGTTCTGAATTAGAGAAAGGCTAATTTTAAGGATGTTTTTACCCACTATTCAGTTAGGCAACCTGGTCTGCATCGATGAGTTGGGCCAAAGTGTTTGTTTCCATGATGCTCAGATGCTTTCTAGATTTGATAAATTCTCCAACTTTACCTAACTTGCTTTCTTTTTCTGTCTATATCAGAAATGGCATTTCCTACTTGTCTTATTTCTTGTTCAGTTTTGGCTGTTCTAATAAGGGTAAGACATAAATAGCAAATGGCAGAACCCTGAGGAATATGGAAGAACAAAGGGACCTTGGTGCACAAGTCTACAGATACCTAAAAGAGGCAGCCCAGGTAGATGAAGTAGCAGACAGCATATGGGATTCTTGACTTCATTAGCTGGGCAATAAAATCGGAAGAGTGTGAAGGACAAGTACAGTTTTATAAAACTTTGCAGTTGTGTGTGCAAAGTCACCACACTGATGATGGACGTGATTACATTGGTAAAGATACAAAGGAGATTTACCAGGATGTAGCCAGGAATAGAAATTTCATTTCTAAGGAGGTTCTGGAGAGACTAGAATTTTCCTTGGAGAGGTGGAGACTGAGGGGAACCTGACAGTCATACAAAATAATGAGGGCCATAAACAGGATAAATAGTAGGAGTTCTTTGGGTTCTTGGAAAGTAGTCATGGTTATTTCCACAGCCCTGTATAAATATTTTTGTATAAACATTTTTCATCCTCTTTTGACTTTTCTAAAAAAATGCTAATGTATGAATGCTTAGTGTCCCACTGGACAGAGAATGGCTATTTTCTCACAGCGATATCAAAACTTAAACATTTTGAATTCCTGCATTTTTCAGCTCTACATGGGCCAGTCTCTTAACCGTATTCTAATATTTAATAGGCAAAGAGATAAATCAAAGGCGAGTTCAGGAGACGTGTAAGTGATTACAAGAGAGTAAGAGGAAAGCATGAATAACGTAGCAATTTGAAGGGGTTTGGGACTGTGGTGGAGGCAAAGTAGGACTGTGTCAATGGAAATTAACAGCCACATTTCTGATTCCTCTACTTATGTGCAGCCATTCTAGTGAAGCCAATCTCCATTATGGACACTAATGTGAAATGGAGATTACGGTGACGGCCTGGAAGTGTGAGACATGCAGTTTCAAGATATGATCCTTCCCCTTAAGTACCCTAAAAAAAAGATTAAAATAATACAGGTGGCTGAACTTGGAGAAATCAGTTTGTGACTAAGATGAAGAACTAAAATGACAATTGGATTAGGGTACAAGTTATAGTTGAAGAGAAAATACTGTGGAGGGCTATATGGTAGGTTGAGCATGCTGGGACTTTATTCCATGGAGTTAAAGGGCATGAGGGTTGATCTTGTAGAGGTGCAAGCTGCCAGAGGAGGTAGTTGAGGCATGTATTGTCACAATGTTTAAAAAATATTTGGACAGGTACTTGGATAGGATAGCTTGAGAGGAATATGGGCCAAACGCAGGCAGGTGGGACTAGTGTGAATGGGACATGTTGATGGGCGCGGGCAAGTTGGTCCAAAGGATCTATTTCCACGCTCTATGGCTCTATGACTATAACGTCATAATAATCTGAACATGAGAATAAAGTAGCTATTTGGGAAGAACTGCTGGTAAAATCCAGCCAGAGAGTACATTTGGTGTCCTTGAAGATGGGATGGAAGAACGGATGTTACATCTTGTATGCGTCAAAGAGAAGCTACCAGAACACGGAGCATGGTTGTTGGGTTGATAAAGAAGTCAAATTATTGGAATACTGAGAGAGAATTTTAAAAACTTTTACTTCTCAGTTAAACTGGAGGTAGCTGTAGTTTCAAAGAATGATCTGTTGAATATAAAGGCTTGGGATATGGTAATTGAGAATAAGGATTGTCTATTATAGCTCTGTGAGGACGGAGATAGAAGAGAAAAAGTGTGCATATTTATAGTTCAGTTTGTACTTGGTACAAACATGCATTGTGTGGTATTTTCTAATATTTATATTTTCTGTTATCATTGCTATCATGCCGTTATCATTTATTTTTTTAATTTACGACCTTTGGAATAAAAAAATATTTTTTTAAATTAGCGACTAGATAGGTAAAATAAAATTGAGTGTTGGAAACATTCACCAAGTCAGGCAAAATCAATGAAAAGAGAAAGAGTTTACTTCCTTAAAATTGTGACAAAGGCTTTTTGACTGAATTGTTAACTATTACTCTTTCCATAATTGCAGCCTGATGTATTATGGAATGATGGGATATTCATTATTTTTAAATCCCAATAATGGAGCAAAAAGAATATTGTGTCGTTCTGAAAATGGTTTGTGTTCAGAATTCAGATTTCATCTATTTCTAGTGGACTAAATTAGTGCTACATTTTACCCATATTGCAAACTAGGAGCAACAAAACAACGTGTAAGACTGGGACCTCTTTGCTTTAATACATCACAACTGTAATTTTCTTATATCTGCAAATGCTGAAAGTAGGTTTGCTGCGCTGTGATGTTTGAGTTCTACCAATAATGAAAAGATCAGCAAACAAACATGAATGCGAGGGAATCGCTGTTATAAAATCAATGTGTCAGCAGGGTCCATTAGGTATGGTTTATTGATGCTGCCTGGTTTAATCCTTGTTTTACTGTGAATAAGATTGACGCCCATGACCTTTTGATGCATTTTCAGTAAGTGTGTCAGAAGTGTGACATCACGTGATTGGTGGACAAAGCACATCCGTGCAAGAGTGAATTGTGACAGTTCAGTTTCCTCGATGAGCAGAACTCTGAACAAAAAATTGAGGCAAATAGTTCAAAGCATGTACAGATGTTTATGCATGAATTGTGCATTTACAAATGTATATGTTGCTTGGATAAGTTAATTAACCCCGTATTTTCTGGCATTTTACATATGTGCTCACTTTTGATTAGTTTATTGTGATATGTGGGCTGGTATTCCGAAGCAAGGATTCGACTTGTACATTGCCTGTACTACTTTTCCACATGATTGATGGGTTGTTTCTTGTATATGTGTGTATCTTGAGGATGACTGCAAGTTGCATAGTTTCTGATGGATCTTTGAATGCTTATTAAAAGTGGATTGTTCCCCTTAAAACAAAATTGCATTTTTGCTTTAATTCTTACACAAATAATTACAAAATATAATGGCAATAGAAAAAAGTTTCAGGAAATCCCTAATTTTTGAGTTTCGTCTTGGAGTTTGTGGTAGAAAAAGTCAAAACAAAGAAAGGATGAGCTCCTGATCTCCAATAGCCACAAGAGCATTCCTAGGCCATCGTTAGTCATCTGGATACCGGGACAAATGAACTGCCAGGCTATAGAGGTAAATAGACCTCACAAGAGCAGGAAGGGTGAGTACAGATCATTATCTTTGCAATTCACCCAATACCATTCAAGAGCACTGCTGTCATCTTTTATCACAGCACTCAATAATTCCTTTCCCTCCATCACTTCAGTATACAAACTTATTTTCTCTAACTTAAAGGGAAACTGGTGTATTCTCTGCACCTGTACCCAGGGGTTCTGGTGATTCAGGGCTTGTATTAGAATATCATAAATTAATCATGGACATTGAGCATAGAATTGGAAATTAGTGTCTGATAAGGCTGGATTTTTTTCAAGAGATAAGGTGACTATTGCGAGCAATTAAAGAATTTAGTAAGAGTTTTGAAAATCAGCCCACTTTGCAGACTAATTATAAAAAAAAGGCCAAAAATGGACTGATCTAGGGTTTATAAACTCAATGTAGTTGGTCGAAGAAAATGTTGTTTCTTGGGCAAAATGAAGAGAGCGTGGCACCCAATAGACAATAGGTGCAGGAGTAGGTCATTCAGCCCTTCGAGCCAGCACCGACCGCCATTCAATGTGATCATGGCTGATCATACCCAATCAGTACCCCGTTCCTGCCTTCTCCCCATGTCCCTTGACTCCGCTATCTTTAAGAGCCCTATCTAGCTCTCTCTTGAAAGTATCCAAAGAACCGGCCTCCACCGCCCTCTGAGGCAGAGAATTCCACAGACTCGCAACACTCTGTGTGAAAAAATGTTTCCTCATCTCCGTTCCAAATGGCTTACCCCTTATTCTCAAACTGTGGCCCCTGGTTCTGGACTCCCCCAACATCAGGAACATGTTTCCTGCCTCTAGCATGTCCAAACCCTTAATAATCTTATATGTTTCAATAAGATCACCTCTCATCCTTCTAAACTCCATAGTATACAAGCCCAGCCGCTCCATTATCTCAGGATATGACAGTCCCGCCATACCGGGAATTAACCACGCAAACCTATGCTGCACTCCCTCAATGAGATGAGAAGAACTTTTTTCACTTTTTTCATGCAGAGAGTGGTGAATCTCTGGAACTCTCTGCCACAGAGGGTAGTTGAGGCCAGTTCATTGGCTATATTTAAGAGGGAGTTAGATGTGGCCCTTGTGGCTAAGGGGATCAGGGGGTATGGAGAGAAGGCAGGTACGGGATACTGAGTTGGATGATCAGCCATGATCATACTGAATGGCGGTGCAGGCTCGAAGGGCCGAATGGCCTACTCCTGCACCTAATTTCTATGTTTCTATGTTTCTAATAGCAAGAATGTCTTTCCTCAAATTAGGGGACAAAAACTGCACACAGTACTCCAGGTGTGGTCTCACTAGGGCCCTGTACAACTGCAGAAGGACCAATTTGCTCTTATACTCAACTCATCTTGTTATGAGGGCCAACATGCCATTCGCTTTCTTCACTGCCTGCTGTACCTACATGCTTACTTTCATTGACTGATGAACAAGGACCCCCAGATCCCGTTGTACTTCCTCTTTTCCCAACTTGACACCAATTAGATAATATCTGCCTTCCTGTTTTTGCTACCAAAGTGGATAACCTCACATTTATCCTTGTTAAACTGCATCTGCCCACTCACCCAACCTGTCCAAGTCACCCTGCATTCTCATAGCATCCTCCTCACAGTTCACACTGCCACCCATCCCTTGGTACATCAGCAAATTTGCTAATGTTACTTTGAATCCCTTCCTCTAAATCATTGATGTATATTGTAAATAGCTGCGGTCCCCGCACCGAGCCTTGCGGTACCCCACTAGTCACTGCTTACCATTCTGAAAGGGGCCCGTTAATCCCTACTCTTTGTTTCCTGTCTGCCAACCAATTTTCTATCCATGTCAGCACTATACCCCCAATACCATGTGCCCTAATTTTGCCCACTAATCTCCTATGTGGGACCTTATCAAATGCTTTCTGAACGTCCAGGTACGCCACATCCACTGGCTCTCCCTTATCCATTTTCCTAGTTACATCCTCAAAAAATTCCGGAAGATTAGTCAAGTATAATTTCCCCTTCGTAAATCAATGCTGACTTGGACTGATCCTGTTACTGCTATCCAAATGTGCCGCTATTTCATCTTTTATGATTGACTCCAGCATCTTCCCCACCAGCGATGTCAGGCTAACTGGTCTATAATTCCCTGTTTTCTCTCTCCCGCCTTTCTTAAAAAGTGGGATAACATTAACTACCCTCCAATCCACAGGAACTGATCGTGAATCTATAGAACATTGGAAAATGATCACCAATGCATCCACAATTTCTAGAGCCACTTTCTTAAGCACCCTGGGATGCAGATCATCAGGCCCTGTGGATTTATCAGCCTTCAGTCCCATCAGTCTACCCAACACCATTTCCTGCCTAATGTGAATTTCCTTCAGTTCCTCCGTCACCCCAGATCCTCTGGCCACTAGTACATCGGGAAGATTGTTTGTGTCCTCCTTAGTGAAGGCGGATCCAAAGTACCTTTTCAACTCATCTGCCATTTTCTTGATCCCCATAATAAATTCACCTTTTTCAGTCTTCAAGGGTCCAACTTTGGTCTTAAGGATACCCATTGCCTGAAAGGATGTTTGAGAAAAGATTCCTTATGCTATCTGCAAATTATTTGGAAGTGAACCTAAGGTGATTAAAAGCTAGAAGAAGCAGCAGGATGACTGTGGGATTAGGCTGCACAAGTCTTCTCTGGCTAGTGTAAATGCTACCTCATATGTTTGTATAATGCAGTGATAAGGAAACATTGCAGCAGATCCTTTTGTTAGTTAAGGTACCCTAATTTCTTCCTTTTCTCTGTTCACAAATGACATGGCCATCATGTTCTCATTGTATCCTAACTCCTTTGCAAACATCTCCATCTCATGATTATGGCTTTAAATTCATCACCTTCCTATTTTCATTCTATTGTGCTTTGTTAATATACATTAATTATATTGCAAGCCTACATATTTCCAATAACCTTTTCAAAAACTTTCTCTTCCCCCCCCTCTCTGCAGGAGAACACAAACTATGCGTCGGTGAGAGCACCAAAATATTGGAGAAGTACAGGGGTAGGATAAATGAATACTCAACATTATAGCATTCACCCAGACATAGCAGGATGCCATGGAAGCAGTGAGCATCCACGATGGTTCAATGGTACTTTATTATCACATTTACCGAGGTCCAATTAAATTCATTTTAATAATCAGCTCAGTATAGATATCACTATACATAAGCAATTAGATAAGCATCTCAGACACTGCATCAGTATACAGAGTTGCTAGTTTTTAGCACCATTTTCAAGGCCCAGTTATTTTAAATGCCGGGTTCTTGGCCTGACCAACGTGAGCCGTTGTCCTGGCAGCGTTGCAGGGTTGCACTAGCTAAACGGAGCTGTTGGTGTCCTCCACTGGTCCTCCACCACTGTAGGCCACGTCCAGTACTTGCGCACAGACTCTTGGAATGGCACCAGTCCAGCCAAGTCCCATGCTGTTTCAGAGCCTCTAGTGGTCCAATGCCTCCCGCAGCAGGTCCACTTACCAGCCCTCTGTCTGATTTCCTCCTCTCTGGGCGGACGAGCCAGTCCTGCTGTCGGATATGGCCGCGACAACGTGGGAGCGACCTTCTGCCATAAAGGGATGATCGGCCTGGCTCCTCTCGAACACTGTTGCCGACTCCCTCCTCTTTAGTACTCGGTCTTCATCAGAAGATTTAAAATCGCAACAGAAAAATTTAAATATTTGGGTATTCAGATTACTAGAAAATATAAAGCATTATTCAACGCTAATTTCATACCTTTATTAAATAAACTTAATACGCTGATTCAATTTTGGAAAACACTTCCCTTATCATTATTAGGTAGAATAAATGCAATAAAAATGATCTTCCTACCACAATTACTATACCTATGTCAGTCTATACTGGTATATATACCAAAATATATATTTTTTAAATTAGACTCTAATATTACTAATTATATTTGGGACTATAGATCACATAGAATCACAAAAAAACACTTATGTAAACCAAAAGAGGTCGGGGGACTTTCACTTCCGAATTTTATGTATTATTACTGGGCAGTGCATATTAAGAATATGATTTATTGGTTGGATAGTTCTACCCAACAGACAGAATGGATAAAAATGGAGAAGGAGGATTGCCATCCTTGTAATATAGGAACGATCCTCTTCTCCCCCAAAAAACTGAATAACACAATATATAAGAAGAACCCAATTATATATGGTACAATAAGAATTTGGAAACAAATAAAATTATCTTTAAAATTAAGAAATCTATCATTGTTAATGCCAATTGCGAATAACCCTTTATTTAAACCATCTCTTATTGATAAGACATATAACCAATGGGAATGTCTCGGAATTAGAAGGATCGGGGATATGTACGAAATGGGAAACCTACTATCATTCCAACAATTACAATTAAAATTTAAATTGAAAAACAACCAATATTTTAAATATCCTCAGATTTGCGATTTCATGAAAAAATATATACAAGGATATCAAAAAATAACCTTTGAAGTATTGGAAGAAGCAATGAATATTGAAGCTCTCACAAAAATTAATATCATATTTATATAATAGTATTCTAAATATAGACCTACCATCGACAGAGGTACTTAGAGAAGAGTGGGAACGGGAACTAATGATAAAAATCACGAAGGTTACATGGGAAAAATACTTGATATATATTCACAAATGTTCAATTAATGTAAGACATAATCTAATTCAATTTAAAATTATACATAGATTATATTATTCAAAAACAAGATTGAACAAATGTTATCCAAATATATCCGCCACTTGTGATAAATGTCTAGCCCAAAATGCAACTATAACACACTCCTTAGTTTCCTGCATAAAACTTTATAGATTTTGGAATGATATTTTTGAAATATTTACAAAATTATTCAAGACAAGAATGGAACCTAATACTGAAATTATTATATTTGGCGTAATGGAAGATGGGAATAAATTGAACACATCTCAAAATCTATTCTTTAACTATGGTTTAATAATAGCAAAAAAAATAATACTTAACTTTTGGAAGGGTACATCAATACCAACACTTAAAATGTGGATTGCAAGTATGTTGGACACCGCTCATCTTGAGGAAATGCGATTCCTCCTAATGGATAAATCAGACCAATTCATAACGAGTTGGGCTCCATTCGTCGTTTTTTTGGTGTCATATGGTGCAACACAATTGTAAAAAATAACTGTTTCAGGACTGGACGAGGGTTGGTCAAGATTATAAATGATGACCTTTTTTTATTTTAGTTTTTTTCTATTTTCTCTTTCTCAACTTTCTTAATTTATTCGTTTTCTTCACACACTATATATTTCACATCTTTCTATCCTTTACTATCTAACTTCTTTTTCTGATTCTAATCTTTTTTCAATGTAACACAAAAAAAAGAAGTTGTACATGAAATGTATTATGAAAATATATATTAGGCACTTTGGTGCCATATGATTCTAATAAAATAAAAAATAAAAATAAAAAAAAAAGAAGAGCATGGAATGGGCTCCGTGGCTTCCTCCTGATGGGCCGTGGCCCGCATCCGGCTGCGCAGCCCGCCAGGTCTCTCTGGGCAGGTCCCCTGTCTGGCGGGTGAGACGGGCAAACCTATCTAAATCAAAGGGCAGTAACTTGCCCAAGCAGAGTATTTTCATTAGATTTGCTTCAGTAAAAATGCTGCAAAATACATTCTGGATCTGTTACCTTTAGTACAGTTTCTGTGAAGCATCCTAATTAATGAATATTTTTTGGATTGGTCAAAACTAGACTCTTGATGAAGCAACATTGGAAGAGCACTATATCCTGGAGATGCATTTTATTGTGCATTATATACTTTGCAGGCACCAACGTATTGATTGTCACTCTTGATAATTAATTAACTATTCTTCAGGAACTACGCATGAATTAAGAGTGAGCACCATTGGTATGTGCTGGGGCAGTCCAGGTGTGATTACAAGAGGGTGTAATCCTCTTCAAGCTTTTCTGAGTACAACAGAGATACAACTTTGAGACACACCACTGAAAAAGAACTGCTAAAATCTCAAAATTGTATTGGAAGATAATGAATTTCATAATAATGAATTTTGTCTCACAAATCTGATTGATTTTTTTGAAGATGTGACCAAAAAGGTTGATGAGGGCAGAGCTGTAGATGTTGTGCATGGATTTCAGTAAGGTATTCGGCAGCATGGTAGGCTGCTCTGGAAGGTTAGATCGCATGGGATCCAAGGAGAGACCCTTTTTCAGACTGGTTCGGGATACGGGAAACGAGAGATATAGACGGTTATGTGGAGAGATAAAGAACAATGAATGAAAGATATGCAAAAAAGTAATGATGATATAGGAAACAGCCTATTGTTAGCTATTTGTAGGGCAAAAATGAGAAGCTAGTGCGAATTGGGTGGGGGGGGGGATAGAGAAAGAAGGAATGCTGGGGCTATATGAAGTGAGAGAAATCAATATTCATACCACTGGGCTGTAGGCTGCCCAAGCGAAATATGAAATACTGTTCCTCCAATTTGCGGCTAACCTCACTCTGACAATGCAGGAAACCGAGGACAGAAAGGTCTATGTAGGAATGGGAAGAAGAATTAAAGAGTCCTGCAACTGGGAGATCAAGTTGGTTCATACGGGATGAGCAAAGGTGTTCTGCGAAACGATCGCCCAGTCTGCGTTTGGTGTCGCCGATGTATAAGAGTCCACATCTTGAACAAAAGATACAGTAGACGAGGTTGGAGGTGGTACAAATGAACCTCTACCTAACCTGAAAGGACTGTCGGGATCCCTGGACAGAGTCGAGGGAGGCGGTATCGTGACAGGTGTTGCATCTTCTGCAGTTGCAGGGGAAGGTATTTGGGAGGGGGTGGTTTAGGTGGGAAGGGATGTGTTAACCAGGGAGTTGTGGAGGAAATGGTCTCTGCAGAAGGCTGAAAGGGGTGGAGATGGGAAAATATGGCTAGTGGTGGGATCCCGTTGGAGGTGGTGGAAATTTCGGAGGATTTGACGGCTGATGGGGTGGAAGGTAAGGACTAGGTGGAGGGACCCTGTCTCTGTTGTGACCCGGGGGAAAGGGAGCAAGGGCGGAGATGCGGGGTACCGAGGAGACACGAGGGAGGGCCTCATCTATGAAGGGAGAGGGGAACCCCCGTTCCCAAAAGAATGAGGACATCTAGGATGTTGTAGTATGTAGCACCTCATCTTGGGGCAGTTGCTGCGTAGACGGAGGAATTGGGAGTAGGGTATAGTCTTTGCAGGAAGCAGGGTGGGAAGAAGTGTAGTCGTGTTAGTTATAGGAGTCAGTGGGTTTGTAATAAACGTCAGTCAGTAGTCTTACCTGTGATAGAGACTGACATCAAGAAAGGGGAGGGAGGTGTCGGAGATGGTCCAAGTAAATTTGAATGCAAGATGAAAATTGGTGGTGAAGTTGATGAAGTCCATGAGTTCTGCATGGGTGCAGGAGGTAGCACCGATGCAGGCATCAATGGATGGTGGAAGGTTAATTCTTGGATGGGAGGCCTGTGACTAGTGGTGTGTCTCAGGGTTCAGTGTTGGGCCCGTTACTGCGTGTCGTTTACATCAATAATTTGGATGGGAACACACGGGGCAAGATTGGCAAGTTTGCTGATGATCCAAAAGTGCGTAGTTTTGCAGATAGTGAAGATGGTTGTGAAAGATTGCAGCAGGATCTGGATCGATTGGCCAGGTGGGGTGAGGAATGGTTGATGGAATTTAATATAGAGAAGTGTGAGGTGGGGCATTTTGGGGCGTCTAACAAGGGCAGGACCTACACAGTGACTGGTAGGCCTCTGGGGAGTGTTGTAGAGCAGAGGGATCTAGGAGTGCAGGTGCATGGTTGAAGGTTGAGTCGCAGGTAGATAATGTAGTCAAAACGGCTTTTGGCACATTGGCCTTCATCAGTCAAGTGTATTAAGTATAAAGGTTAGGAGGTCATGTTGCAGTTGTATAAGATGTTGGTGAGACCGCATTTAGAATATTGTGTTCAGTTCTGGGCATCATGTTATAGGAAAGATATTATCAAGCTTGAAAGGTTCAGAAAAGATTTACGAGGATGTAGCCAGGACCGTGAGCTACAGGGAGAGGTTGAGTAGAAGGTAGACACAAAATGCTGGAGTAACGCAGCAGGTGAGGCAGCATCTCTGGAGAGAAGGAATGGGCACCGTTTTTGGGTCGAGACCATTCTTCAGACTTCTTCAGTCTGAAAAAGGGTCTCGATTCAAAACGTCGCCCATTCCTTCTCTCCAGAGATGCTGCCTCACCCGCTGAGTTACTCCAGCATTTTGTGTCTCCCTTCGATTTAAACCAGCATCTGCAGTTCTTTCTTACACACGAGAGGTTCAGTAGGGTGGGTCTCTATTCCTTAGAGCGCAGGAGGTTAAGCGATGATCTTACAGAGGTGTATAAAATGATGAGAGGAATAGATCGGGTAGATGCACTGAGTCTCTTGCCCAGAGCAGAGGAATCGAGGACCAGAGGACATAGGTTTAAGGTGAAGGGGAAAAGATTTAATTGGAATCTGAGGGGCAACCTTTTCACACAAAGGGTGGTGGGTGTATGGAAGAAGCTGCCAGAGGAAGTAGTTGAGGCTAGGACTATCCCAACATGTAAGAAACAGTTAGACAGGTACATGGATAAGACAGGTTTGGAGGCATATGGACCAAGCGCAGGCAGGTGGGACTAGTGTAGCTGGGACATGTTGGCCAGTGTGGGCAAGTTGGGCCAAAGGGCCTGTTCCCACATTGTATCATTGTGCGACTCTATAACAAATTACTGAAATTTTGAAGAACCGTTTTAGTGGCACCTCATTTAGCATCAATCTGCAGTCTATCTTGCAAAATGTAAATGGTGTGGTCATCCTCTCATGAGAGAGCCAGTGCCGCAGCTGTGCAGCTTTAGTGGAAGTTGCAGCAAAGGCCTCATAGTCTACCTAAGAGAAACAGTTGAAACAGATTATGGATTTTGCTTACTTGGAGCACTATTTAGCTCAAGAAACAAGCATTTGTTACCTTTTGTTTTGAGATGATGGCAGCAGATCAGTTGCATCCAGTCAGCATCAAAAGGAGAAAGGGTACAACTGAACGGCAGGAGAAGAGATCGATCTGCACACGTTAACTTTACGACATTCAACCGATCTGAACGAAACTTGGTGCATTCGCAGCATAGGAGAACGATGAGTGAACTGGCGAAAAAATCGTAGCACTATCGTAAACCTTTTTTACGCAAATAGAAAGACCGCACAAACTGGAAAATAACAAGATCAAAGTTTTAGTTATATATAGTTGGAAATGTATGGATATGTAGGATTAAAACCCCTGTCTCACAGTGCGAGTCGACCCACGAGTGACCCCGAGTTTAAAACAAATTAATCTCGTGGTAATCACGTACAATTAATGTAGCGGGAACGTCGGAACTCGTGGACGCAACTTAGCGACTCGTGGCGCTAACGGCAGGTACCCGGGAAACTTTTTAACTCTTGACAAACTTTCAATATGATTAAGGATTTCCACGAGTCAAATATACTCTTGAAGTTAAAATTTTAAACATTTAAACTTGTTGTAAGAACGTAGTAGCCCGTGAGTTTACCGTAGTGATTCGTGAGTCTGCCGTGGGCACTCTTTACTCAGTGGTCAGGCAGCATCTCTCGGGAGAAGGAATGGGTGACGGGATGACGTTTCCAAATTTCTGCTGCTACTCTAGCACCGTGTGTTCATTTTTTGTCAACCAGCATCTGCCCTTTCTTGTGTATGACATTATTTGTATCCGTGGCAGTTGATTGTCACTCCCTTCAGTTTCCCAGGGGATCGGGACTGGACTGGAGTTGGGAGGGAAAGGTGGTTGGGGGGGGGGGGGGGGGGGGAGGGGAGTGGAGGGAAGGAGGGGGTTGGGGTGACTTAGTACGGGAGACAAGTGTACTGACTGTGTGGGCAGACACTTTGGTAGTGATTGCCCATGGGGTTCACTGTCGAAGTGCAGTTAGCAGCAATATCTGAATGGATGAGTTAAACACCCTGTCTTAACTACTCATTGCCCGTTGGGTGTATGTTTAAATATATTGTCCAGTGCCACATTTCCAACTTGCAAGCTGTTTGGGTTACAAACATTCTCTGGAATGGAACCTTGTTCAAGGACCATGATTAATTTACTAATTTGAGGAGCATAATTAATGATTTGGGGAAGTGCACTTTAAACAAGTGGGTATGGATTTGTTAAAAATGTCTAACTTAAATGTATGTCTCAATTGATTTTGAGATGGTAAAACTCAGGATTGGTGAGCATATTAGGTGCATGGATTTTCAACATGGCTAATGGTAAAAACGCACGGCAGATTTATCAGGAAAAAATGAAAACTTTTGTGATCATCATTTTTTTTTAAGTTTATATTTTATTACAGACATGGTGCATGCTAGCTCCCTAGAATAAAGGGATTGTCTCGTGAGGAAGTTAAGTAAATGTTGCAAAAGAGGGATAACAAAGAACTAGTGTGACTTGGTGGGTCGAAGGGCCTGTATCCAAATTAACCAATATAAATCTTTAAATTTATATTGGGTTTAAAAGAAAAGAAGGTCCACATTGAAATATGCCTTGAAATTCTCAGCACACCTTAAAGAGGATGGCAGAACAAAGATGATCATGGTTATTGTCCCACCACATTTAAGTTCCCACTGAGGCCTCTGTTACAAAAGAAAGACATTGCATCTTTTCAATTCCCAAATGTGCTGCATGGAATTATTCTCCTAAGATTGGTCTCAGAAATGGACCATATTCCCCCAACGCAATATTCAACCACTCACCCATAGCCCCCATGGGAGGCCTTGTCCCCAACGAAACATGTTCCCCAACGCAATATTCCACCACTCACCCGATCCCCCAACTGTGCAGGCTGGCTCATTTCCCCATCTTCAATCTCCCTCATTGTAAACTTTAATAAAAATGCAATTGCACTTGCTAAAGGACTCGGTGTACTGGGATAGCAACATTGTAGTGGGCAGGGCTACAATCCCATTGTGATGTCATAGGTGGTAACTGCCACTGCAGATTTGAAAAAATCTTTCTCGAAGTGGGGTTTTGTAAACTTAAAATGTGATGACTTGTAAATTATAACATCAATCTGAACAAAACTTGTTGAAAACACACCAGATAACAATTGTGAGTAAGGTGGTGCAAAAATTGTAGCGCAATCGTGTACCGTTATGGTGTAATTTCAGGATCTCACTCACACGCGCACAGACAGGCATCCAAACAAGATGAGAGTTTTAGTACCAGCTATAATGTCACAATGCCCCCACAAGCTACAATGTTGCTATCTCAGGACACTGAGTCCCTGACAGCAAATATCTTTCCGGGGAAGAATCTGCCAGCCTAACATAGCACATATGTAATTGCAAAGTCGCAGCAAAGTTTAATGGCCTTGTCGATGGCATCTACATCACATTAAAGAATAAAAAAAGTGTTAGTGCAATTGTATTTTTTTTTAAGTTTAAATGAGGGTGGGTGAAAAAATGAGCCGACCTGCACAGTTGGGGGCTATGGGTGAGTGGTGGAATATTGCATTGGGGGAACAGGTTGCATTGGGGGAACAGGTGAGTGGTGGAATCTTACGTTGGGGGACCAAGCCTCCTGTGGGGGCTATGGGTGAGTGGTTGAATATTGCATTAAAAATGAGCCGACCTGCACAGTTGGGGGCTATGGGTGAGTGGTGGAATATTGCACTTGGGGAACGGGTGAGTGGTGGAAACCTACGTTGGAGAACAGGTTGCGTTGGGGGACCAGGCCTCCCGTGGGGGCTATGGGTGAGCGGTTGAATATTGCGTGGGGTAACGGGTTGTGTTGGGGCACCAGACCTCCCTTTCTCAAAGAGGGATTTTGTAAAGCTATAAATATTAATAACTTGTAAAATATAACATCAATTTGAAAGGAAACTTGTTGAAAACCCATCACAAGACAGTTGTGAGTAAGGTGGTGCAAAAATGATAGCACTATCATGGATCGATGTGGTGTAATTTCAGGATCTCACACACACTCACAGACAGGCAGACATCCAAACAAGATGATAGTTTTAGTAATATACTAGACCAAGTGGGACCCGTTGTGCCCCATCCCCCAATGCAATAATCCACCACTCATCCGTTCCCCCAACGCAACCCGTTTCCACCAATCACCCGATCCCCCAATGTAACCCTTCCTCCGAAGCAATAATTCACCACTCACCCATAGCCCCCACGGGAGGCCTGGTCCCCAACGCAAGTTGTTTCCCAACGCAAGATTCCACCACTCACCCGTTGGGTCCCTGTCACACGGGAGGCCTGGTTCCAAAGGCAACCCGTTCCCAAACGTAAGATTCCACCACTCACCCCGTTCTCCCAATGCAACCCATTCCCCCAATGTAATATTCCACCACTCACCCATGGCCCCCAACTGTGCAGGTCATTTTAAACTTAAAATAAAATGCAATTGCACTAAGATTTAATGAGATCTAGGTCCCACCGACAGGGCCATCCTTTGTTATCCAAATCTAATTATTAAACGTTTCTATGCTGGGTTAGGCTGGCAGATTCTTTCCCTGAAGGACATTTGCTGTGAAGGACTCAGTATCCTGGGATAGAAACATTGTAGCCGGTAGGGCATTGTGATGTCATAACTGCCTAACTGCCAGTGCAGATTTGAAGAAATCCAACTTTTAAATGTCACTTTAAAATATTTAAATCTCCTCCACTATGTCCCTATCCTTAAACAATGTAAAAACACTCTCATAGCTTGTGTATTGGCAGCAGAGATCACATTATGATGTCATTTTCAGTTTTCGGAATCTTCAAGTTCAAGTTCAATCTTCAAGATCCCAATCTTCACGGCAACTTGTGTAAATGAGATCTCATTGTGATTGGACAGCTGTGAGATGCCATTGTGACATCATCACTGGAAGCTGCTGGAAGAGTCTCTCTTTCAAAGGCAGTTATTATTCTCAAAGTTGGCATTTTTAAAACTTCAATAGCTTGAGAAAAATAACATCAAATCTGAAGGAAAAAGATCACATTGATGATGGCAAAAAGCTAAGTAAGGTTCTGACCAACATTTTCACACTATTGTGTACTGTTACTACAATCACACATACATGCTAACAATTTCCCCCGCAAATTGTGAACCTCAAAAAGTGGTATATTTAAATATACCCCCTTATGCGTGTATATCATGAACCAAATCGACAGACAAATCGACTGACAGCAGATGCGGTTAATCAGTACGGTGATGATGTAGGAAGGGGCGTCGCTGTCCCGGCCGTGGCGGTGACTGACAGGAGAGGAGACCAATCTGTGCATGCGCGTTTTTTAAGATTTTAAAATCTTAATAACTTTTAAAATATGCCATCGATCCGAACAAAATTGATAGATAGATAGATAGATAGATAGATAGATAGATAGATAGATAGATAGATAGATAGATAGATAGATAGATAGATAGATAGATAGATGCAAAAAAATTGTGGGTGCAGTTTGTGAATGTGTAGTTATGGTTTCTCACTGCCTACATCAGAGCTAGACAATAGACAGGTGCAGGAGTAGGCCACTCGGCCCTTCGAGCCAGCACCGCATTCAATGTGATCATGGCTGATCATCCCCAATCAGTACCCTGTTCCTGCCTTCTCCCCATATCCCCTGACTCCGCTATTTTTAAGCCCTATCTAGCTCTCTCTTGAAAGCATCCAGAGAACCTGCCTCCATCGCCTTCTGAGGCAGAGAATTCCACAGACTCACCACTCTCTGTGAGAAAAAGTGTTTCCTCATCTCCGTTCTAAATGGCTTATTCCTTATTCTGAAAGCTAGTGGGGTGAATTTTGGTTTGCCAGAAAATATTAGAATTTTACAGACCTCAATAACATGTTATTTTGGTAAGTTTAATTCTGGTGTGAGTCTCCCTTTTATGGTGCTTTTAATTATTAGTAAATGTGTCCAATGCCTGAGTCCTAGGGAGTTGATTTTTTTAAGGTAGAATGGTTTTGCAAAGCCTTGCTCTCATTTAACTTAGTGACATCATTGTAAATATGTCTCTTGCAATTTTTATCTCTAAAATGTTGAAGTCTCATTCTGCAGGGAACAGGAAGGTGTTCAACGTTCCCAAATTTTCATCACTTGGTTACCAGCCTTGCTCTAAATACAGTTTACTGAACTGAAACCTGTACTTAAATGTTACATGCGATAGTGTAAACAAGTTGCCAGCACGGTCAAATATCTGGATTGGATTCGGAGGATATTGAAATTAGCAATAACAATTTTATTTTTTCCTAGTGATTATGTATTTCGATTTAGAAAAGAACATTTATAGTAAATGCCAAGTTTTGACAGTTTGGGGAGAAATAAGGTTTTTGATTATGATGGTCTGCCATTTTCTGTGTGTCTTGAAAACGTTTCGAGTTACTACCGAATGTAGAAAATACTTTTCAATCAGATCAGTCTAACATTCAGTGTTTTTCAAATATTCTTAATAAACTTGTTTCTTAAGAATATTTGAAAATATTCAATATAAGAACGACCAAACCAAAGTTGTGGTTTTTGACAACGAAAATACTAGGTTTAATGTAATATTTAGTTTTAAATCAATGAAGCATTTCGTTATTTGAAGAGGGGTGGGAGAGTGAATCTTGATCATGTGTTTTTACATTTTATGTTATTAGAGGGATTTTATTGTCATGATTTATTGTAAACTCATTCTAATTCTTAAAATTCACCATCGTTTTTTGAAATCATGGCCAACGTTTCACTCTCATGTGGTGTGCTGAAGATACTGTTCATTGTTCTTTGCTTAATCTGGTAGATCTAGGTTGTTCTGATCTTGAGATTTAGCAAGTTAATTTACAATTTAAATTGTAAAACACAGTGAATCAGCAACATTTTAGTACAACAAACTACACCAATAAAATAGGAAACAAATTAGATCTTTAAATGAAGGTAGATGCCAAAGCCCTTTTATGTAGGACCATGATCTTCAAATTAATGTCACAATAAATCAAAGATGAGTGTCTGCCTGAAGTCATAAAATAATGCATAAAGCCCCTGTCCCACTTAGGAAACCTGAATGGAAACCTCTGGAGACTTTGCGCCCCACCCAAGATTTCTGTGCGGTTCCCGGAGGTTTTTGTCAATCTCCCTACCTGCTTCCACTACCTGCAACCTCCGGCAACCACCTGCAACCTCCGGGAACTGCACAGAAACCTTGGGTGGGATGCAAAGTCTCCAGAGGTTTCCGTTCAGGTTTCCTAAGTGGGGCAGAGGCATTAGTCAGAAGGTCTTTTTGACCTTGAATTTCACTCTTTGAGAATATATATTTCTCAAGAATCGTCTGCCCTTGGTACCTGTAGCTAACAATCAACAGGTATTTGTGCTTTTCAGGACATACAAACATGTAACTGATTAAGTTTGTCAATTATGTTAAAATATAGAATGTTTCTGATAGGAAGAAAGTTTTAGACTGCACCAAAGTAGCTTTGAATTGGCTAACTAGGCATTAAAATGATGAATGGGTTACAAGCCAAAGATGTGTGAGATAATGTACTTGATTAGTGAGGGCAAACAGACAAAATAATGATAAATGACAAGAGTGAAGCAAAACAGAGGAACCCGGGGTACATATCTACAGATCCTTGAAGGTATCTCAATATGGAAAGAGGAAGATTAAGAACGTTTGTTTTAATCAGACCTGCATAGAATCATATAGAAAGATGATGCAGGAACTGTTTTTAAAAAATGGCCCCGCATAAGAAAATATGGTCTACAGTCTGACCGTTACTAAAGAAAATATGTGTTAGCCCAAGAGAGGATGCAGTGAAATTGTGTGTTGTTATATGGTAATGATGTTGACTAAGATTAATTTATTTTAGGGACATGAGTAATTGTGTGATGGTTTGCTCTTGTTTAAAATTATGAAGTTTATACAGGGTAAGCAGGAAGAACCTATTCCCCTTCACAGAAGTGTGATTTGATGACAAATTAATTGGTGAAATGATTAGAGTGGAATTGAGAGGTTCTTTTCCAACTGAAGTGTACTGACGAACTGGAACTCACTGCCTGAAAGCCTTCATCATATGTAAATACGTATCTGAGCAGACATTTGAAGAGCTATACTTTACAAACCAAAGGATTGAGCTGAAACCCAGATAGTTATTTTACCTGGCACAGATAAGATGGGCCCAATGAGCATTAATTGTCATCGTCAAAAAAAAATTGCACCAGATTGTGGTGACATTTTTCAAGCAGCAGAACAGGTCAAGATCATATACAGTCGTTTATTTTTAATGAACTGTCTCTGATTCAAAGTTTCTATCTTGGTAAAACATCTTAACATCACATAAGATAGTTCACTATCTTCCTTCAAGCTGAGTTTTTATGAACACAAATTTAATAAATAAAAGCATGCACTTTAACCTGGCACCTGCTTACCTTTACAATTTCAATAATAAATATAGGGGACAATTCCCAATGGTTTACCCTTTGTGATGAACAAGTTAATTTGAAATACCGAAATATACATGCATTGTAGAACTTTAAAATTGATAATGGAATTTGGTTTGTTGCAGTTAACAAAAGACGATTAAATATCTTTAAAAATCTGATATACAAAAATAGTCTCTCATAAAAGAGTATGATTTAAAATGTTACCTTGTGAACTTCCATTGTTATTCTAGGTAATCTAATTCAGATTTGTTTGTGTATGTATAATAATTCTAATAGGTCAGGAAGAGTGGACGAATTCCAACTCTCGGATGAAAGCTCCTCCAACAAGAGCACCGAAAGGAGCGTACAGGGAGCACCCCTATGCACCACGATACTGATCTCACCATCTACTCTGTGAAATACAATCATCAGTTAGCTGTTTCTGCAGTGATGTACGCTGTTAAAAGTAATTGGTTATTTTATATAAAAGTTTTTTTCTTAAATATAACAGATCTGTTTAATCAGTTCTGCATTCTTGTATGAAGTCCTTTCGATGGAGAAAAACTATTTGATTTTAGGAAGGGTGGGTGGGAAACCTTTTGATCTTGTTACATGCTCTGTTGGAAACGAGTAAACAGGACTAACACGTTTCTAAGTTTAACTAGACTTTAAAATATTACCAAACTAGGTTTGATAATGTAGATCACTTAAAATGTAAACAGATTCAGTTAACAGTAATGTTTTATCCATTTTGCATTTAGTTATTGTAAAAAACTAGTTTTAAGTTTGGTTTGAATTTTAAGTTTTAGCTTGTGTTAGAACGTTATCCCTTGTAAACTTTTACTTAAACAACAGTAAACTCCAAATGCCAAGTAAAGTTGTATTCTTTTGTAACTGAAGTCTCCGGATATTCTGTAGTGTTAAGATCAAAGACATTGACTATTCTTGCTTGATACAAATAAAGTTTTGAGAGAAAAACAAACTTTTCTGTGTGTGACATATCAGTAACATTGATATATTTTCTTATAACGCCAAATAATAAATCCACAAAAATCTTTTAAACAGGGAAAGCATACTTTTGTCTTTATAAAATCTTCTTTAAAAAAAAAAGTTTGTCTTGAGAGGTGTATACAGAAATATACCTGAATGATGTCTTAAAACATTAAAAAAAAAGTCCAGATTGTTGCCCTTTGAAAATACACTACTGAACAATGAATTTATATGAAGAATGTGATCAGCATTTCATCTTGTCTAAGCATTTTTTCACTAGTGCACTTTGGAATTTTTATGAGAATTACCTAAATGAATCCTCCGCTGGAAGCAATTAAAGCTTTTTAGAGGCAAACAGACTTGACTAATGTGCCATTCGTCAGAGGCAGTGGATGTGTAACCCTTAAAAGGTCTTCAGTTCCAAAGGTAAATGAATCAAGTAGATTTTAATATCACTTAATTTACCTTTAACATTTAAAACCAGTAAACGCTAAAAGAAAGCAAGGTTGTAAAGTTGTTAGAGTAAAAAAAATACTATAGAAAAGGTTCAAGTACTTCTAAACTCCTAACAATTATAAATCGATCTTGTAATTGTGTAGAGACTAAACTTTATAACTGCAAACTAAGCAGTAGCTGATCTCTTAAATTCTATCCTGTTAAACATAGTGTAAAAACCACATAACCTTTGTCTATAATTGTCATAGTTAGCCTCAACTGCTTAATGTTTGATTTTGTTTTGAATCAGAATAAATTCACTCTAAACAATATCTTACTTTTTTGTAGCAGTGCATGATAATGTTTTCTTTTTATTATGGATGACAATTTTTTTTGAAATGATTTAATTCTGATTTTAATTGAACTTGTGATATATTTTATGTTCACAATTTTTTCCCTCCACTTACAGGATCTTTTTCTCACATCTCGGGCCAAATGGGAATTAAACCATGGTCCTCGAATTGGACACTATGGTAGGTGTTTACAATAGTTTTGTTTTCTGAATACTTATATAATTAGTAGTTCCATTTCAAGCACAAAATATTTCAGTGTTCTGCATCTCTACTCTTGGATTGTACATTTGCATGGATGTAACACGAGAAGTTTTTTTTCCAAGTCGAGTTGGTGAGTAGCATCAATAGAATTATTGAAAGAATTACCTAAATTAATCTTCGATTCCACAGAATTACAATGCATTTTAACAGGAAAGAGACATCCTAGCTGATTTCAATCACATCACTACATAATGACTATTTAAAGGTGAATATATTTCCAACAGAAGTCATTTGAATGTTAAGGATGATTGTAATGTAATTTCCCAACACAAAATAGAAGTGGAATTTAAGAATTTTCTGCACCATGCATCTCATTACCATTCTAGCATGTTGCTCATAAAGTGAATGAATGATTTATCTTTAAATGTCTCGTTGCTGAATATTAGAATTATATAAATACCTGGATCACATGTTTCAGTTATTGAACAGTATTCACTCTTGTAAAATTGTGGTAATGTACCAAAAAATGGATAAAAATAGAAAGTTGCTCCATTGCATTTGTCAGTTTTCAGCTGACATGGATCCACAGAATTGAAGTGCCATTTTCGATAATGTTTTGTGAGTTGTAAGGCTAATGATAATTAAGGGCTTATCCATGTAAGGGTTACGGCGGGAATTAACGGTATTTTCAGATCTATGTGCATCATTCATTCATGAGCATCAACTTCATCCTATGGTATCTTCTATAATATTATTATTCCAACCTTTTGAAGTAGAATAGTTCCATAGTCATCAAAAGAGACACTGCAGTGAAATGTTTTGCATAATGCATCTGAAACGTATTATAAATTGCAGCTGGGTTAAATAGGAACATACCATGGTGCCATACCAGAAGGTTTCAGGATGTGAGCACTTACCTGGAATAATATTTTGTTGCAGCACTGAAATAATTAATTTATTCCCAGGACCCCGTCATTCAAAGTTGAAATTTAAAATCTTATGTGTCTGCCTATTTAGGTGAAAAGAAGGAAAGTAGGGTTTTTGACAATGACAATGAGTGTTTTGGGATGACCACAGCCTTTAGGCTGCAAAGAGCTTTGGCATGTAGTAAGGATGTGAAATACTATATTAAAAAAATGTTTTTAACATTTCCAAATACTGATTGCGATGTTCTTGTATCCTTACAGTGCCCTCCATAATGTTTGGGACAAAGAACTATCATTTATTTATTTGCCTGTGTACTCCACAATTTGAGATTTGTAATATAAAAAAACCACATGTGGTTAAAGTGCACGTTGTCAGATTTCATTAAAGGGTATTTTTATACATTTTGGTTTCACCATATAGAAATTACAGCTGTGTTTATATATAGCCCCCCATTTCAGGGCACCATAATGTTTGGGACACATGGCTTCACAGGTGTTTGTAATTCCTCAGGTTTGTTTAAATGCCTCCTTAATGCAGATATAAGAGAGCTCTCAGCCCCTAGTCTTTCCTCCAGTCTTTCCATCACCTTTGGTAGGTATGTTACAAAACCTACCTGAATCGCCATTGGGAATCTGCCCTCAGCCATGTCGGCGATTTTGGCGCTGTTTGGAGGGGGCGGGTTTAAAACGCGATTTTTACTAGGCTGTACTAATCGCACATGTTCAGCCTAGTAAATCATTAACGAAAAATCGCTGCAAGACCCGGTCGCAAAAGGTATTATTAGCTTTATAGGCCTCGATAATATAGTTATAATAGTCTTAAAATTACTGTTTTATTCCACGACCTCTCGCAGCCCCAGGGTTTTATAGAGCAAACAATTAAAGGTATGTACCTTATTTTTACATTAAATGGGGCATATATATAACCCTGTAATTAAAGTTATCTATAGCGAATAGTTTATTTTGGGCTTTTTATATCCCGCAGTATTTTTCTCGGCATTTGAGGGCACTAATCTAGCGCGCTGTCAACATTCTAAACCAGCGCGTTCACAGAAACCCACTGGAAAGCCGATTTAAATGGGCATTTATTTACAGCTATTGAACACTAAATTCCTTCCATTTGGCCTATAAATTAATGTAAATTAGATATAAAAATCATGTTATATTGTGAATTATTTGTGAATAATCTTTGGACACTTAGGCTATTTAAAAATGTTAATCTTTCCTTAAGAAATGGCCTGTTGACTATCCAAGATCACAGCTTTTTTGTAATGCCCATTGAAAATCAATAGGGAACAAGATGCTAATTTCCGAGTATGAAAATGGCCATAACATTTTTAATACTTGAGATATGAAAGTGAATTTGGTGTCAAATTAAACTTATTGTTATGCTTTATCTGATGGGATAAATTGCAGACTTGATTTTTAAAATCTCAAAATTTTGTAACATTGCTACCTTTGGAAACTTTTATTGCTGTTTATCAGCATAAGGACTATTAAGTTGTGCTAATGAAAGTCAAATGCCATTATGAGACTGAGAAACACGAATAAAACTGTTGGAGACATCAGCCAAACCTTAGGCTTACCAAAATCAACTGTTTGGAATATCATTAAGAAGAACGAGAGCACTGGTGAGCTTATTAATCGCAAAGGGACTGGCAGGCCAAGGAAGACCACCACAGTTGATGACAGTAGAATTCTCGCTATAATAAAGAAAAATCCCCAAACACCTGTCCGACAGATCAGAAACACTCTTCAGGTGTGGGTTTGTCAATGACCACTGTCCGCAGAAGACTCAATGAACAGAAGTACAGCGGCTACACTGCAAGACGCAAACCACTGGTTAGCTGCAAAGATAGGATGGCCAGGTTACAGTTTGCCAAGAAGTACTTAAAAGAGTAACCACAATTCTGGAAAAAGGTCTTGTGAACAGATGAGACGAAGATTAACTTATATAAGAGTGATGGCAAGAGCTAAATATGGGGCAGAGAAGAAACTGCCCAAGATTCAAAGCATACCACCTCATCTGTGATACACGGTGGTGGGGGGCGTTACGGCCTGAGCATGCATGGCTGCTGAAGGCACTGGCTCACTTATCTTCATTGATGATACAACTGCTGATGGTAGTAGCATAATTAATTCTGAAGTGTATAGACACATCCTATCTATTCAAGTTCAAACAAATGCCGCAAAACTCATTGGCCGGCGTTTCATTCTACAGCAAGACAATGATCACAAACATACTGCTAAAGCAGGTGTCGGCAACTTTTTCTGCCAAGGGGCCAGGACATATGCCTGCGAACAGATGGCAGGTCACATCTATCACGTGTGCACATGGATCCCGTCCCTTCGAGGACGCTATCCGGAGCACTGAGCTCAAATATCACACTCACTCGTCCCCAGCCTACTGACAACCCTGATCCTGACAGTGAAGCCCAGACACAGAAGGTGCACGGCCGTGCTGGTGGCTTTGCATGGGATGCGGTACAGCCAAATCGCCTTCCAGGTACCAAAGGTAGAAAAAAATGCTGGAGAAACTCACTCCAGCATTTTTTTCTACCTTAGATTTTTCCAGTATCTGCAGGTCTTTCTTAAACATTCCTGGTACCGGAGATGACGAAAGTCTGCGGGCCGGATGATTGAGAAAAAAAATACGCCTGTGGGCCTGAAGATTTCGGGTTATGGGCCGGATTCGGCCCGGGGGCCGTAGGTTGCCGACCCCTGTGATAAAGCAACAAAGCAGTTTTTCAAAGCTAAAAAATGGTCAATTCTTGAGTGGCCAAGTCAATCACCTGATCTAAACCCAATTGAGCATGCCTTTTTATATGCTGAAGAGAAAACTGAAAGGGACTAGCCCCCAAAACAAGCATAAGCTAAAGATGGCTGTAATACCGGCTTGGCAGAGCATCACCAGAGAAGACACCCAGCAACTGGTGATGTCCATGAATCGCAGACTCCAAACGGTCATTGCATGCAAAAGAAATGCAACAAAATACTAAACATGACTACTTTCATTTACATGACATTGCTGTATCCCAAACATTATGGTGCCCTGAAATGGGGGTACTATGTATAAACACTGCTGGAATTTCTACATGGTGAAACCAAAATGTATAAAAATTGCCTTTTTTTCCCATTACAAATCTCAAATTGTGGAGTACAGAGGCAAATAAATAAATGATGGATCTTTGTCCCAATCATTATGTATGCACTGTATGTTCTGAAAATATAATTATATTTAATAGAGGAGGACTTTGTACCAATTTTATTTACTGTTTTATATAAATGCTTGCAATCCTGGGCACAGTCATTTAAAGCTAATGTTATGAAGTAGCTGTTAACCTTTCAATTTAACTTTTAGAGGTGTATACGTAAACTCATTGAAAGTGAGTCGGTTTATATACAATGCATTTCGATCTTTCAATCCTAATCACTTTATTAATATTTTCTAAAATAGGCAAAGGGCCTGTTTCCATGCTGTATATCTCTGTCTCTCTAACAACTTAGCAGTATATGTACGTCATAAGTGTTAATAGAATGAAGATTTTTAATCAGAGTTGCATTATGGTTATGGAGAAAGAAGATGGCAGGTCAGAATGCATCAACAGACAAAATGCACCTACCTGCCTTTATCCCCAGATACCCACTTTACAGCCTGAAATCTGCCTATCAGGCTGAGTCCAAATTACTGTGTGACTACAACAAAGCCAGAAGTAGAGCAATGCCATTTGCTCCACCCTTCCAAAAACTGTCTCTGTCATTTATAGTAACAATCAACTTTGATTATCCTTCTGCTTTCTTACCATAGATGGAAGAGGCAGTCATTAGGATTTTTCTGAATATTGCTTACATTTCTGGGTTCTCTACTGCAGGAGGGTATTGTGATGTTAGTATATCTTGATTAATTATTCTTATAGCCAGGTCAAAACATTTGAAGTATTACAAAAACAGAATGCATGGACTATATTAGTATTCTCTTGACAATTGAGGATTAATCAATGATCTGTGTAAGATAATTAAAGGATTTGATTTAATAGATACAAAGTGTCTTGTTTACTACTGAATCCAGGACAAAAGGGTAATAACCTAAATTTAGAATTGGGCTGATCAGCAATGATATAAGAGATCTCTTCTTCACATCAAAAGGTGGTGAATTTGGAAGCTCTGATTTAGTCAACTGAAATTTTAACAAAAATCTCCCAATCTTAGCGTCAGACAAAGATATTAAAGATATGAAGTTACAGCAGGCAGGGCATAATTAAGATAGATGGAAAATCATCTAATTAAATGACAGCTGAATAGAGTATTCTATGTTCTTCCAGGATATGCTGACCTCTCAGGAGATGACATTGGAGTCACATAGGATTTGCCTTTTCATTATCTTTTACGTAGGCAATCAGAGGTGGCAGGTGCATCAGTGGTGGAGGCTGCTGGAGACTGTAAGGTAAATCGTTGGCCATGCAGCAGGTATCCTGCATTACAGTGGCAAAACCTTGTAATCTCAGGAGCTCCCAGTTATGAACACTCACAGGACAAAATGGCCTATGTTCACAACAGAGCATTGCTCCTGAATGGCATAATACATTCTGCATGACTCCACCTGAAGGTACCCATCTGAATTGCCAAAATCTCACAAAATAATCTGGAAATGGTTGTTCTGAGGTTTCATTCCAAGGGAAGAAAATTAGATTTTCTCCTGCAGTGTGTTGTTTTTAATTTTTATGGAGCAATTAATTTTCTGGCGATTATGTGCCTCCATATTTACTGCATCAAAGAAAGTCCATTGCGGGTTGGGGGTGGCGGCATGTGGCGTCAAACACACTAACCACCCCCACACACACACACGCTAACTACCCTCCTTGATATTATATTAATATTATTAATTTGCTCCTTTTACCCCATAACTGCCCTATCCACTGACGCATAACCCCCAACTCACAGGCGCATCTAGAGAGGGGTGGGGGGTAGAGAGTAAGGGCAGAGAGAGAGAGGGAGAGAGAGAGAGAGAGGGGGAAGAGACAGAGGTGGAGGGGAGGAGAACATGGGTGAGGGGGGAGGGTGGTGTGAGAGGGGGATGGTGTGGGAGGAGGGGAGAGAGAGAGGGTGGGAGGGGAGGGGGGAGAGGTGGGGGAAGGAAGGGAGGGGGGAGAGAGAGAGGGGGAGAGAGAGAGAGAGGAGGGAGAGGGGGAGAGAGAGGGAGAGGGGGAGAGAGGGCGAGGCAGAAAGGGTAAGAGAGGGGTGATATAGGGAGAGAGAGGGGGGGGAGAGAGAGAGAGGTGGGGGGAGTAGAGAGAGAGGGGGGAAGAGAGAGGAAGAGGAGTTGGCGGGGCAGAGCGATCTGAGGACCTATAGGATCTTTGCTGAGGACTGCCAAAAGCTGCGGAGGATTGGGCCGGGGAGATGGAGAGGAGGTCATCCCCTGTGACGGGTAGAGAGGAGAGAAGGGAGGAGGTGAGAAGAGGGGGGGGGGGGGGGGGTTGAGGGGAGCCGGGCGAGTGAGTGGGCTGCGAAAAAAGTGGACAGAGATAGAACCGGCCTGGAAACCCGCAGCTGGAGTGAGCAGGCTGGGGAGGGGGGTGGCTTCATAAGCTGCGCCGCCAGCGAGGCGAAAGCTCTTCAGCACATGAGCATCAGTGACCTCTGGCTCTGCAGAACTTTCTCGTTCTTTCTGCGCCTTTTAAAGAACGAGTGGTGGGTACCGTAACTCGTGGAAAACTGCGCATGCATATTGACAGCAGCTGCATTAATCCAGAACGGCGGGGGGGGGGGGGGGGGGGGGGGGCATGAGCGAGGTGGGCCATGAGGAAAGGCATTGTGAGGTCAGCAGCTGGGCAGCCGTTATCTATATACTTTTATACTTTTAAAACTCAGTCTGTGCCTGTGTGTGTGTGTGTGTCTCATTTTGCCTGTGAAACGTATCTCCTCGAAAACCAGATGCCGAAACGGGGAAATGTTTACATATTTCAGTAGAGATTTTCCTTGTGGTTTTAGAAATCCACTCCTCTGTATATTTGTTCCTCTCCCCCCTCTCTCTCTCCCCCACTCTCTCTCTCTCTCTCTCTCTCCCCCTCCCTCTCTCCCCCTCTCTCTCTCTCTATCTCTCTCTTTCTCTCTCTCTCCCCCTTCCTCCCTCTCCTAAACCCCTCTCCACACCCTCCCCCCTCCACCCCTCTCCCCCCCCCCCCTCCCCCATCTCTCTCCTCCCCCCCCTGTTCTCCCCATTCTCTCCCTGCCCTCACTATCTACCCCCCCCCCCCCCATTCTTCTCTAGACGCGCCTGCGATTTGGGGGCTATGCGTCTGTGCATAGGGCGGTTATGGGGTAAAAGGAGCAAATTAATAATATTAATATAATATCCAAGACAACGAAGAATAGGGTGGTGACGACTGGAGAGACGGTGGACAGTTCGGAAAGATGGCAACCGGGGGGGGGGGGGGGGGGGGGGGGGGGGGGCAGCCCAAACCGCATCCTCTGAGAGGAGGAGACCCAAATATTAACGACGACTAATGGCAATGGACAACCGACTATGAAGTATCAAATGCAGATGTGATAAGGTTTGCAAGAACAGCCGAGGCCTGAAGATTCACCAGACCCGGATGAAGTGTTTGGAGGGACAGGGAGTGTCACAACGCACAGGTATTTTACCTGGTGAGACGCAGGAGGAGCCGGGCCCGGAATCACCCCATAGAGCCCGAAGCCTCCAAGTTGCGCAACTAGTCCCTCGGAACAGTTCTCCAGAGAAGGTTCGAGTCAAATGGCCTCAGGTCTGCAAGACGGCAGTCTGGCATCAGTTCAACGAGGACATCGACAAAGTGCTAGAAGCAACTGCGAAGGGAGACGTGGACCGAAGGCTGCGGACGATGATGACAATTATCATCAGCCTAGCAGTGGAAAGGTTTGGAGAAGTGGAGAAGAAGCCGGCCAGAACACCTTTCACCATGAACCTGGAAGGCAAGGTGTATGCCCATCGAGGTTGGCTGCAGAGGTTTTGCAGGGCAATCGCTCTACAAAGCCTTGAGTGCACTGGGCATCAACGGAGTGGCGAGGAGAAGGGCCATCAAGAACACCACAGAGGCAGCGGAGAAGGCCTTGAGATGGCTCTGGATCAGGAGAGGAGGTCCATGGGGAGGAGCGAATGCCACCTGAACATAAGTCGTGGTCTGATCAACCACAGCTGGGTCGCCTGGGTGAGGGTATCTGATGTTGAAAAACCTGAAACACCCAATGACCCCAGGTTACATCACTGATGATGTGTTCAGGGGCATCTATCGATGTATTTGTATCAATCGTATCAATCAAGGAGAGTAGTTAGCGTGTGTGCGGGAGGGTAGTTAGTGTGTGTGGGGGAGGTTAGTGTGTGTGACGCCGCATGTCGCCGCCCACCCCACCCCCCCCTGCAACCGCGCATTGGGGGAACAGACCCAACGGGCCAGCACTTGGTCTAGTATTTTTTTTAAAGATCAGTTTGGTGATACATTTTAGTAAATAACTTATGAAATAATTAAGCAAATTTACAGAGGAGTTGATTTTTGAAATCATAACGTAAATTTCTACCAGAATATGTAAAAATTTCAACGTCATTGTAACGTCAGCAGCTGGGCAGCAGACAGATTTTTAAAAAAGGTCAGATTGGTCAACAAAATTAATATAAAAGTCAGGGAAATAATTGACCAAATTTACAAAGGATTTCTAAAATCACAAGGAAAATCTCTACTGAAATATGTAAAAATCTCCCCGTTTCCGAGTCTGGTTTTCGAGGAGATGCTTTTCACAGGCGAAATCACACACACACACACACACACACACACACACACACACACACACACACACACACACACACACACACACACACACACACACACACACACACACACACACACACACACACACACACACACACACACACACACACACACACACACACACACACACACACACACACACACACACACACACACACACGGAGTTTTAAAGGTATACTAGACCAAGTGCAGACCCGTTGGGTCTGGTCCCCGAACGTGCTTCAGACCCCGGGTACGGGGAGGGGGGGTGTTGTTACCGAACTGAACTCACTGGAATGAATGCATTAACGGAGCCACTCTGCTGCTGGATCCGAAGTTGTCCCTGCCTTCCCTCTGGAAGCCTCGTCCCCATGAGATGGCGAGTTCCCAGAGCCCTGGTTGAACGCGGGACGCGCAGGCCGCTGACGGTAAAGTCTATGAAAGAGGCCCCATCAGAGACTGTGAGGCCTCACATCCTCGGCGCTTCTTACACGGCGGCTCTGTCATGCTGGCTGTTCACCCGCTGCTTTTCGCCCGCGGTTGAACATCCGATGTTTGGCTTGAGGCAGCGTGACAAGAACCGGGCCAGGCCGGGCACCAGCCGTTGGGAAAAAGGTCAGCGTTTTTTGAGCAGAGCCGGGCATCAGCAGCCGTTATGGTCGCTGGCCAGCAGGAGGCGACAAAATGCGTGAGTTGGGGGGGGTGGGGGAAGGATTTTATTTTTTAAATGTGTACATAAAAAATGTCCAAATGTTTTGAGGAGTGCATTAGTGAATGTAAAAGTGAATTCGCTAGCGAAATGAAAAAAATCTCGGGAGTTTTTGCATGTGGTTTTGCGGACCAAGGAATCAAAGGCCAAATCTGACACCCTCACACACACACACACACACACACACACACACACACACACAAACACCAACACACACACAGCAATACACACACACACACACACACACACAGAGTTTTAATAGTATACTAGACCAAGTGCAGACCCGTTGGGTCTGGTTCCCAAACGTGCTTCAGACCCCGGTTGGGAAAAAAATGTCAGCGTTTTTCGAGCAGAGCCAGGCGTCAGCAGCCGTTATGGTCGCTGGCCAACACGAGGTGACAAAATGCTTCAGACCCCGAGTACTGAGTTATGGTTGGTGGCCAGCAGGTTGTGACAAAATGAATGAGTGGGGGAGGGATGGATTTTATAAAAAAATGTGTACATAAAAATGTCCAAATGTTTTGAGGAGTGCATGAGTGAATGTAAAAGTGAATTAGCTAGCTAAATGGAAAAAACCACGGAGTTTCAGCGTGTGGTTTTGGCGGACCAAGGAATCAAAGGCCGAATCTGACACCGTCAAATAAACACACACACACACAGAGTTTTAATAGTATACTAGACCAAGTGCAGACCCGTTGGGTCTGCTCCCCCAATGCAGCCGTTCCCTACCCATAGCCCCCATGGGTGACGCGGTCCTCCAACTCAAGCGGCTCAGGAATCAGCAGTGCGGCTGTTTTTAAATGGCATCTTTGAGGCGAGATGCGGGCGCCAGAAGCCATTATGGTCGCTGGCCAGCAGGAAGCTACAAATGAGTGGGGGGGGGGAAGGATTTTATTAAAAATGTGTACATAAGCACAACAACAATTAATGAGGATTGGATACTTGGAATGAAAAGTGAAATCTCTACCGAAATGGAAAAAATCAGGGCGTTTGTGGGTGGGGTGTTGGCATAGCAACGAATCAAAGGCTGGCAGCCACAAGTCAGAAACACGCACAGCCAGCCAGCCAGACACACACAGAGTTTTAATATTATACTAGACCAAGTGCAGACCTGTTGGGTCTGTTCCCCCAACGTGCGGTTGTGGGGGGGGGGGGAGGCGGCATGCAGCGTCACACACTAACTACCCCTCCCCCCCCCCCCCCCCGCACTCACGCTAATGGAGGGGAGGAAGGGAGAGAGAGGAGAGGAGGCGGGGAGGAGAGGGGGAGAAGAGAGGGAGTGCTGGGAGGGGGGTGAGATGAGGGGCGGGGAAGAGGTGGGGAGCAGGGAGGGGGAGAGGGGGGGGGAGGGGGTAGGGGGTAGGGGTGTGGGAAGGGGAGGGGGTTTAGGGGAGGGGGGGTGGGGGAGGGGATGGAGGGGAGTAGGGGGAGGAAAAGAGGGGAGAGCAGAGGAGGAGGAGGGGGGAGAGAGGGAGAGGGGGGAGTGGAGGGGGGAGAGGAGAGGGAGGGGGGAGAGGAGAGGGGGAGGGAGGAGGGAGAGGGGGGAGAGGAGAGGGGGGAGGGAAGAAGGAGAGAGGGGGGTAGAGGAGGAGGGGGGGGGAGGAGGAGAGGGGGGAGAGGAGCAGAGGGGAGGGGAGGAGAGGGGGTGCGGAGAAGGGAGAAAGAGTGCCTTTTTGCTTCAACCCAAACAACCATTTGCAGGCAGTGCTTTTTTACCTCTAACCATATTTTCATTTTCAAACCAAATTAAGGGGTAGACATTTGGCAATGTCATTCAGAGCTCTGATTGAGGCACACCACTTGCAGAGACTGATTGAGGCACACCACTTCCTGGTTTTATAGTCCCTCCCCCTCCTCCCTCCAGCGGGGGCAGTAGAGAGAATGGGGAATTTTGTAAAAACATTAATATCTCTGTCAATTTTCATCAACGGGAAAAATCCTCGGCACACATGCGGCGGAGAGGGGCTCTGAGCGAGGTGGCCAAAAAATGACGGCCGCAGGTGGCGACGTACTCTCGGAAATCGCAGCAAAGAAAGCCAAAACCGGTCAAGAACAGACTTTTAGTAATATAGATAGGTAGATAGATAGATAGATAGAATAAAAACAACCCAACACGGGTGCACTTAAGGCAGGCAACCACCAAAGAGTAAATGGCCACATTGAGAAGTTACAGCTAAAAGCACAAACACTGCATCAACTGGAATTCTGAAGTAAAAACAAGAAATAATGTTGGGTAGCATCTATAAAAGCTAGAAGAAATAGCTTTACATGGATGCCACCTGACTTTACAAGTATGTATAGTATTTTCTGTTATAAAAAGGAAAATGTGAACATGAATAGCCTTTTCAAAGATTTCTACAATCCTTGGTTTTATATTTCAGCCCAATGAAAACATTGAGTAATAAAAAGCATGCAGATATGCATGTTTTGATACAATAAGTATGAAGGCAAAATCAATGAAATTCAAACACATTTAAAAGTCCACCTTCAGATTCAGGATAGTTTATTATTATATGCACGAGAGTGCAATGTATTTCCTTGTTCACATAAAGCTTGCAGAGTAAACAATATAGACATAATAATGATATTAATAACAATATAGATAAAATAAATACAATGTTAAATGTAAAGACATGTGCAAAACAGTGCAAGATTGTAGTGCAAATTTCTGTATTACAAAAGAATATTAAGGTACAATAACAGTTACAGAATGAGGTAGAGTTAAGAGTAATTGTATTTGCCAGCACCACCAACAATGAGGTGTGGGGTGGGGTTAGAAAGAGACTACGCCCTGTCCACGGGCACCCTGGGGGATTTCCGGGACCGCTGGGCACCACAGGGGGTTGAATGCATCCTCAATAAGGATTGTAACATTATTGTATAGTAGTTCATTTAGGATATTTGTTTGTATTGTATTATGGTGGTGGGTTCTGGTTTGTTTTATTGTATTGTAAATATTTTTAATAATTGAATAAATTTGTTGATTAAAAAAAACAATGAGGTGTGAAAGATGGGATAGGTTCTGGAGTCGGATAGCAGTGGGGTAGCAGCTGTTCTTATGTTTGGACACTGAGCTTCCAAGCTCTTCGAAATGAATTTTTTTTCAAGTGTAGCACAAAGGAAACCTAATAAAACTAAAGTCAACGCGCAATAATGAGAAAATACTCCAGTGGGTAGAGTCATACTTAGCACAAAGACATTTGTGATTATTGGATGTCAGTCACCACGGTCCCAGCTGTAGCCCAACCATCTTCAGCTGCTTCAACAATGACCTTCCTTCATAACATCTGAGGTGGGGTTGTTGGCTAATGATTACACAATATTTAATTTTATTCACGCCTCGTTAGTCACTAAAACAGCGCACACCTGCAGAGAACAAAATCTAGGCCACTTGGGCTACTGTCTATATGAAGAGGTTAAGATTATGACCACTGCCGCCAACAGTCACTGCTACACCTCTATACTTTTAATGGCTTTATCATTGCACATTTCTCACCAAAAACATCGTGGAAAGATGTGTGGGGTGGGAGTCATAGAATCATACAGCATGGAAATGGCCTGTGCAGCCCATCATCTTTACATCGACCATCACATACCCATTTGCACAAATCTTACATGAATACCATTCTCTTTATATTCTATCAACTCCACATAGGCAGCACTCAAGACTAGTTTAAATATTGATCTTTGAACACTGGATCCTGGTTCTGAGGGAATATTCTCTACTTGCATTGAAAGTAGATTAAAATAATGTCAAGGGGTTCAAGACCAACCAGGACAAAGCATCCTATCCATCATCATAAACACTCATTCCTAGCACCACTGTTGCCTTGTAGCTGTGTTTTTTTCCACCTAGGCTAGTCTGGCAGCACTAACCAAATCAACAGCTAAGAAGAATAAGAATACCTCTGTCTGCAGATTCCTTCCAAATTGTGTATCATCCTGACATGGAAGTACAGGATTATTTATGGATCTAAATCCTGAAATTTATCAACTAAGATTAAATTTACCAAAAGAAATGAGATGCTTCACCATTCCCTTCTCAGGGGGAAAAGGGGAATTAAGAATAGGCAGGAAATGTTGTCATCACCAGCAGCATCTTGAAACTGAGTGTTTTAATTGTAGAAATGAAAAAATGTATCAAGGAGAAAGGGTATGCATTGGGTTTTGTTGGGTGAGTGTTGGTAATATTTGAATATCAAATTAGAAAACGTAAAATATTTTCTGTCCCACAAAACAGATTTTTTTTCTGTCTTATTTCTAAGCCAATTGTCAGTGAACTAAGGTATGCGTAGTTATGTCATAATTGGTGTGCTACTAGACAATAATTTATCTGAAAACCTCTGGAAATTAGTTGGATGTTTAGTCCAATTGGTTGGATTTTTAGTGTGTGCTTGAATTGGAATTGTCAGATCAACTGAACTAATGTATTTTGGATTGACTATCTGTACTTGATGCAGTCCATATATGGCTTCAGTAATGTAATTGACTCTTAACTTTCTGATGAAATGGCATAGCAAGCCACCACATGCAATTCTATCACAGGTCAATGCCAACAACTGGATTATTGAGATTTTTATTCATTCAACCTGTAATAATGTGTTACATTAATAAATATTTTACTTTAGATCATAATGACAAGCAAATAAAATTCAGGAATTGAATTGCCAGGTTAAAATATGATTTACATTTACCTAAAAGTATAGCTGACAGCATACTTGTGATTAAATTCTTTATTTGTCCTTTAATAGGAGACAGTACTTTTGACTTGTCATTGATTAAAATGAAGCTGAGCAACACAGCAATCGACGGAATGGCAATCACACAGAAAGAAAATCCAACTTAACTTGTGCTTCCATTTATAAACTGATTGTAAAGTTGTAAATATCTGTAAATTTATTTTTTATTAAAATAGTTGCGTTTTGAAAGATTTACTCGAATGACACCTGTCACTGTATTCTAGCTCTTCTATGTTTAAATTTATAAAATATTTTTAGATGTTATAATGAACTTTAAAATATGTTGATGGAATAGAACTTGGTTTAAATGATATTTTGCCTTTTTTGAAACAAAACAAAAAATCATGTTTAGTATTTTAATTATGTACCAGTAATCTTTAATAATTAAAACCAAACCAAAATTATATTGTGTCTTTAATATGCTGTTGAAAACAATATAGTGAATGTGCTAATTTAACATTAAGTGACCATCAATTTACTTAAGTTCATAGGCATTGTTTAGCTAATCATCATGACAATACAAAATCTTGCACATTTTCTCCTATAAACAATTTTATAATCTAATCACAAAGCTGGAGATGCTGGAAATGTGATATAAAAACAAGAAATGCAAAATATATTCAATAGGCAAGGAATCTGTATAGAAGGAAATAGTTAACATTTCAAGTCAATAATCTTTCATCATAATCTGAGAATGTTATATATGCAGGAGATTTTTTTCCCTTCTTCGAATTCCAGAGTGCAATTGTAAAACCTATGTCATGATGCAGGGTGTTAATTCAGATTCTAGAGTGGGAAGATATATATACTATTCATTGTATATTTGTTAGATCACATCAAGATTAGATTATAAATTATATTGGTTATTTGAAGTCCAACCATAGTTTCTCACTTCTCGTTCACTTCATGATGTTTTTCTCATTTCTATTTTGTCAGTATCTTGAGATTCTCTGATGTACTAAAGATTCTCTGATGTATGGGATAGTGTAATGATGTTGCTTTCCAGAGCGAAGATGATTAAACATAGCTTAGAATATTTGTTTTTTACTATCTCTTGCCTAATACTGCAAAAAACATTGATTGAGAAGCTGTAGGTTTATTGCTTAGTCTTACTAATTTTGGAAATTGAATGGAGCTGAACTTCTGTTCCCCACAATTTGTTAATCTGTCCCATTTAGGCAAATTTTCAGGCGACTGCTGGTGATTGTCAAGTTGCCGGCAGTCGCCTGATAAACCGGCAACTGGAAAGGCGATTGTCAGAGTGGAACACACACAAACACATCGCTTCCTTAACCAGTCTGTTATGCAGGCGGGGGACAGGGCAAGCGGAGGGAGCACTGCCTGAGTGAAATTCACACGGTGCAAAGCAAATGTGATACAGACACACACTGCAATGAACAAGAAGGTTGGCGCTGTAATTAAGAAGCTAAAAAGCACAGTGTACGGTAAGTCCTTTAAAAGAGAGGAGAAGAAGGGGGGAGAAGGAGTGGAGACAACTTTTAAGAAACTAGAGATACATGGCTCGGCAGACATTTAACATTACCGGTCGGTTATCCTTGGTTCTGAAAACTACTGCTTACGTTTATTTTTCCCAATGAGCCAATGAAATTCACCGGCCAACACGGGCTACAACCTACGAGAACCTAAGAGAACCTTCGACCTCCTGGCGGCGACCCGCATACAGAGCGAGAATTCTTGCTACTCTCCATGGCGGCTTCATTCTAGTCGCCGCTAATTTTTCAATATGTTGAAAAATACGCGGCGACCATAATGAGGCCGCAACTAGTTCCCAGAATGTGGGAACGCCTCACGACCATGAAGGCGACTCCCCGGCAACCACCCGCGAACATGTGGCAACAGCGTTTTCTCCTGCAGTCACCTAAAAGGTCGCTTAAGTGGGACAGGCCCATAAGTCTCTCATATTTCAACATCTGAACATAGGTGCAGGAGTAGGCCATTCGGCCTTTCGAGCTTGCACCACCATTCAATATGATCATGGCTGATGGGGGAACATGCACCACTAATGGTGGTGCATGTTCTTTCATGATGTATATACAGTTCAAAATTGGATTGTCTGGCATTAACCAGCACCATAATAATAGTTTGCTGAAGACTATTAATCATGTGTGTCGATGACGGATGAATGGTAGAATAATTTTGGTTTTGTATATTTTGCCAAAACCCAGTTTCACAATCAGGCCACTTGCTTACTACAGTTGAAGAGAATCAGGTTATAATAACGATAATCATTTGTATGTGGGCGTACTGAAGTTACTTCTGATATTCTTCCCTACCCCGAAAGATAACTTAATCTCGTACCATTTCTTAATGCAATACTGTGTAGTTCGGAACCTCCTCTTCATTTTCAGGCAGTGATTTTTGCAGTCCATTTTACAAAATTACAAAAGTTTAAATAGGATTTTTAGAATTGATGTAAACATCTGGCAAATTATGCTTAAACTGGGATAGAATTTCTTTCTAAATGTTGCCTCTTTTAACATTGTCATGGATTTAAAAAAAACTCATAAGGTTCCCTCTGAATCCATGATAAAGTCATCAGAAACAGGCTGTGGTCTCTTTAATGTAGCTATTGCCATTATATACCTTGCTTAAATATAAATGTTGAGTGCTTAATAATTGAGTCTCCATACCATTTACATCTATGATTTAGTGGAGGGGAAATGCAAAGATAATCACAAGATCAAGATTTATAATAAGTAATTTTCTCTACATATTCTAATACAAGGGTTCCCAACCTGGGATAAATTTCGCCTACCCAAGGGGTAAATTTGTTGATTCTTGATTTGTACATATTTTTTCTCATTGACTGAGCTTGGTTCTGGTATACCAGTATATCTGTTCATCATTAGTTGTTCATAAATAAGTGAAATAACATTGTTATATGCTATTAAAGTTGCCAGGGGAACCGGGATGAAAAAGGTTGGGAACCCCTGTTCTAATAGCTCTTGTTTTAATTGTTTGTAGCCCAATGGATGATAATTGTTTTTCTTTTTACAGCGATTGACAATTTTGTTTTATCCCTCACAATCAATGTCAAGCTTAATTAATGAATAATAACAATCCAAATCTCTTTCCACTTTACACTTATACAAATGCCCATTTAACCTCCCAACACCCCAGACACAAAAGCTAAAATAACTTTACATTAGATATTCCAAAAGCAGATAGCAGCTTCTTCAGATGTCTGCTGAGTATTTCAATCGATTTATGTTGTGTTTTCATCAGATATTGCGTGTGATCAATGTCTACAACACTAATAAGTGAACAAACTTGAAAATCTTGCAGGTCTGTTAAGTTTTTCATTATCTAAATATATTTTTAGATACAAACTGCCAACATATTTCAAATAAATTGTTATACTAATAATAGTGACCTAACTTCACTCTTCTATGATAGGTATTTTGTTGTTAACTAAAAATTGTAATGGTATTGGCGATTAAATATGAGGCCCCATATGTGCCTGCCTCTTTGTAGGGTTTGTTGAACAATCCCTGTTCCAGGCTACACTGGCCATATCCCTGAACTCTATCTCCGTTACATTGATGACTGCATTAGTGCTACCTCCTGCACCCATGCCAAACTAATGGCCTTCATCCACTTCACCAATTTTCATCCTGCATTCAAATTTACTTGGACCATCTCCGACACCTCCCTCCCCTTTCTTGATCTCACAGCCTCCATCACAAGAAATAGACTATTGACTGACATCTATTCCAAACCCACTGACTCCCACAACTATCTCGACTACACTTCTTCCCACCCTGCCTCCTGCAAAGACTCTATCCCCTACTCCCAATTCCTCCGTCTACGCCGCACCTGCGCTCAAGGTGAGATGTTCCATACTGGAACATCCGAGATGTCCTCATTCTTTAGGGAATGGGGCTGCCCCTCTCCCATCACAGATGAGGCGCTCACTCGTGTCTCCTCGGTACCCCATCGCTCTTGACTCTGTTACTCCCCCTCTCCCTAGTCGCAACAGAGACAGACAATAGGTGTAGGAATAGGCCATTCAGCCCTTCAAACCAGCACTGCCATTCAATGTGATCATCCTCAACCAGTACCCCGTTCCTGCCTTCTCCCCATATCCTCTGACTCTGCTGTCTTTAAGAGCCCTATCAAGCTCTCTCTTGAAAGTATCCAGAGAACTGGCACTCCCTTCCCCCCCAAACCACCCCCTCCCCAGGTGCCTTCCCCTGCAACTGCAGAAGATGCAACACCTGTCGCTATACCTCCTCCCTCAACCCTCACTTGCACCTCCTCCAACTTCATTTCCCGTATCGTGGACTCTTATACATCGGCGAGACCAAACGCAGACTGGGTGATCGTTTCGTGGGACACCTTCGCTTAGCCCGCGTGAACCAACCTGATCTCCTGGTTGCTGGACACTTTAATTCTTCCCATTCCTACACAGACCTTTCTGTCATTGGCCTCCTCCATTGTCAGAGTGAGGCTAAACACTATTCAGAGGAACAGTATCTCATATTTTGTTTGGGCAGCTTACAGCCCAGTGGTATGAATATTGATTTCACTCACTTCAGGTAGCCCTGGTATTCTGTCTCTATTCCTCCCCCACCCAATTTGCACTAGCTTCTCATTTTCACCCTACAAACAGCTAACAGTGGCATCTTTCCTTTATTTTTGTTACTTTTTTGCATATCTTTCATTCTTTGTTCTTTATCTCTCCACATCACCGTCTATATCTCTTGTTTCCCTTATCCCGAATCAGTCTGAAGAAGAGTCTACCCGAAAGGTCACCCTTTCCTTCTCTCCAGGGATGCTGCCTGTCCTGCTGAGTTACTCCTGCTTTTTGTGTCTATTTTCGGTTTAAACCAGATTCTGCAGTTTCTTCATACACATGAGATTTATGAAAACTGGAATTAAGTAATTAACTTGATGGGATCTCTTTAAATAAGATTGGGGATTGGATTGTAACTTTTTCTTAGAGATAAAGCATGCATATAATCAAAAGAATGGTTGAGAAGGAGATATCTCAATAATTAAAAGTTACAAAGTTACAATACTGCTGTTTCCCTCCATACCTTATCAACCTTAACTCAGAACTATTGAATAATATTTGAGATTGAGGATATTTCTATTTTAAATTTATGTTTTCAGTGGTAAGCCATATCTTTCAAGTTCTTTTAGAAATGAAGCTATTCAAAGTGTTTACCCCCCTTTAGTTAATCAGGAGTGTGAATGTTGACCTCTAGCAACTGTACTGTTCTATTTGTTTAAGAAAGAACTGCAGCTGCTGGAAAAATCGATGGTAGACAAAAATGCTGGAAAAACTCAGCGGGGGAGGCAGCATCTATGGAGCGAAGGAATATGGGAGGTTTCGGGTCGAGACCCTTCTTCCCATTCTATTTTACAGTTTTTTTCTATATTCTGTTATATTCTATATTCTTTAGAATATACTGCTATATTCTACTGTTCTATTTTATTTTTGTGAATTATTTCCTGGACGAGATACTGACTTTCAGGAATTTGGTGTCTTGCAACTTCATCTTCATACTTCAATATTTTAAAATATTAACTTTGATAATGCTATAAAATGGGCATTAATAATTCTATACTTCCTTAAAGATAGCAGCGCCAATAGATATCATGTTTAAGTAGGCGCATGAAATACTAATATTCTTTGTAAGTAAGGGCATTGAATGCAGGTCCTCCCCCCAGCTTATGATAAGAGTTCTGTTCCCAGCAATACCAAGGGCTATATGTAGTTAAATAAAGGGTGTTTAACGTAACCTTGCAGATATTACTGCAGAGTGAGTACTGAGAAGGTGTCTGCAATGCTGCAACATCTGACAAATCCTTTTTAAACATTTTTATTGGTCGACCAATGCCAGTAACCAATCATTTTATTAGTGTTTGTCTGCCATTCTTTGAATATACATTATTGTTCACGTCATTTTTCCTTTCCTGCTTTCATTATTTAAGTACCAGAGTTTAGGTGACTGGAGAGACCTGGAAAAGGAAGGGAAGTCATATTGGTCATGTTAAGGTTTGAATAGGTGAAAGGAGGCAAAAGTGATGACATTCTTGGGTTCTGCAGATTGGGTTCTGCAGAAATACAAATTGCCGCAATGCCATTGTTGATGTACATAGAAACATAGAAAATAGGTACAGGAGTAGGCCATTCGGCCTTTTGAGTCTGCACCGCCATTCGATATGATCATGGCTGATCATCCAACAGTATCCCATCCCTGCCTTCTCTCCATACCCCCTGATCCCTTTAGCCACAAGGGCCACATCTAACTCCCTCTTAAATATAGCCAATGAACTGGACTGAACTACCTTCTGTGGCAGAGAATTACACAGATTCACCACTCTCTGTGTAAAAAATGATTTTCTCATCTCGGTCCTAAAAGACTTCCCTCTTATCCTTAAACTGTGACCCCTAGTTCTGGACTTCCCCAACATCGGGAATAATCTTCCTGCATCTAGCCTGTCCAACCCCTTAAGAATTTTGTAAGTTTCTATAAGATTCCCCCCTCAATCTTCTGAATTCTAGCATGTACAAGCCAGGACTTCCATATGAAAGTCCTGCCATCCCAGGAATCAGTCTGGTGAACCTTCTCTGCACTACCTCTATGTACATGTAAATGAGTTGAGCAAAGGGGCCTGAATAGGTCTGAAATAAATATTGTTTTGTGTATTTCACAAAAAGCCAGCTGTAGATAGGGCCCACGTGAGACTTCACAGGTATACCTAGATCTGAAGAAAATGGAATTGAAGGAGATGTTCAATGTGAAAACTATTACTGCCAGGCAAATAAGTGCTCATGGAAGGCAATTGGTTGGGCCACTGTTCGAGGAAGAAGCACATGGCTCTCAGACCACCTTGATGTGGAACAGGGGTGCAAACAATTGAAAGTCCATGGTAAAGATGAACCAGTTGGAGCAGGCAATTGGAATCTGTCAAAGAAAGAACAGCAGGGGTGTTATAGATATAAGTCCTCGAAGGAGCAAAAGAAAAAAAATGGATCCTTGTAGGAAGCAATAAATTCTGTTCAATTGATTGGAACAATGAGTTTTTCCAAACGGTCCTGATTATGCTAGACATCTCTGACTGAGTGTGACTGGAAGACAAGACTGGAAGTGGTGAAGAGAAAATCCCTCAATGAATTTACCTAATTGACTGGGGGATCTTGGGCTGACATTCAGATGATGATCCAGATGTGCAAGGATGTGTCTGGAAGATAATGTTAGGCTTTGCAAGGTAGAACCAATACAGCAGTCACTAATAGCGCTATACTTGTTAACTGGTTTGATAACAATAATGTGATTAGTTTTTGGTGATCAGTGTGCTGCAAATTGAGATGGATGTATGTCAAAGTGAGTGAGGGAAGAGGCAAAATCAAGGTGATAACTGATCACACTATGATGGTTATTAACAACAAATCGATCAAGAGAGTGTAAAAGACCAAAGGGAGACATCCAGTTGGATCGGGAATTCTGGAGATGGTCCACAAATAGGGGGAAGACTCCAGGTAAAGAAATGGGCACATAGGCAAGAAAGAAATGTTCAACGTCATGTTGGTCTTGAAATCCATTAAAATGAGGATGGGATAAACCTGAGGCCTGATCAAAAGAGATGGTGTGAATATGTGAAAGCATGCGACTGGGCATAGAAGTGAAGTGAGAGAAAAATGAAAGCTGAATTCTGCCATCAAATGTGCTCAGTAAGATTGTGAATTTGTGTCTGAAGATCTTCAGCACCCTCTGTGGGAATGCCACCTGTCCTCAAGTTTTGAGTTAGGATATGGCAGTCAAACTCCTGTCAGTTAGGGAGGGCAGCAAGATTGGATGTCAAATGGATTCCAGGGCACTCAAGGACAGAGTTGCAGTTGAAGAGAACTTCAACTCTTACCAAAAAGTATTGATTTCTTTTCTGCTCCAGATGACTTCAGTTGTGTTCTTGGCTCGCATGATGTAGGATTGAGAAGGCTTTTATAGCACTGAAGAGCCCATACATGTTGCAGCTGTCAGTGAGTTGCTGAACCTCCTGTGCTCTCTCCATCCACTATTTGTTCTTTAGCACTACCCTGTGGGCTTCAAGAGATTGTTGCTAATGAATAAATGCTAGTTGCAAAAAAAAAGGAAGCTGGTGAGAGCATACATTGAAGGAGTTGAATGGACTTGGATGAACTGGTGAATGATGCCTGTGGACATCATGTGCAACAGACCCATGGAAGTACTCCAGGGATACAGCAGGTGCAACTAACTGGAAGTCACCAAGGAAATCTTTGTCAGGAATAAAAAACACAAAGTGCTGGAGTAACTCAACAGGTCAGGCAGCATCCCTGGAGAACATGGATTGGTGATGTTTCGGATCGGGCCTCAAGTCTTTTTTTTTTGTAAACCAGCATCTGCAATTCCTTGTTTCTAGATCTTTATCAGGAGACTGATTCTCAATGCTTGTATCCATGCTTGAACTGTCTTTGTGTGGACCAAGTAAATCTCCCCTTTGGATATGGAATTTGGGTGACCTCAAAATGAAACTGCTACAGACTCAGATGCGGCAAAGGTTAGCAGTTGAAACCTAGAATGATCCTTGGACTGAGCAACTGAGATGGAGAATGACCACAACCCTGAGCTCCATGGGCAAAGCAAGCAGGAAATGTATGATTAGTTGTATTTGAGGTTGTCATAAATCTCAGTAAGACAAAGAATAGATTTGGATGTCACCTCTTTAAATAATACCAGACAGCAAGGAAACAGGCTTCTCAACTCAACCCATCCTTTCAGACAACGATGCCCCATTTTATCTAGTTCCATTTGCCTGCTTTTGGCCCAGATCCCTCCAAAGTTTTCCTATCTATATACCCATCCAATATATTTTAAATGCTGTTATTGTACCTGCCTCGGCTACTCCAGCAGCTCATTCCATATTCCCACCACCCTCTGAGTGAAAGTGTTGCTGCTCAGGTTAATATTATATATTTCCCCTCTCTTAAACCTATGTGCTCCAATTCTTGATTCCTCTACCTTGGGTAAAAGATCTCTGTGCATTCACCCTATCAATTTCCCTAGTGATTTTACACACCTGTATAAGATCATCCCTCAGCCACCTGCACTCCAAGGAATAAAATCTTAGCCTGTCCAACCTCTCCCTATTGCTCAGGCCCTTGTGTTCTGGTAACATCTTCAGAAATATTCTCTGTACTCTTTCTAGCATAATTACTTTCTTCCTATGGCAGGATGACCAAAAATGCGGCCTTAACATCGTGGTTAACAAAACTCGGTGGTTCTGTGTGTAGAAATATCTGGCTATTTTCTGATGTGAAAATTTATTTGCAGATGAATTTTCCATATTACGTTATTGTTGACATATGGCCGTTTGACACTGGAAATTGTGTTGGGGAGAAAGAAAATCTCATTGAAAAACGAGAGTTGATGTGGACAAGCTTTTCCCTTTGAGAATAGGGAAGATTCAAACAAGAGGGCATGACTTCAGAATTAAGGGACAGAAGTTTAGGGGTAATATGAGGGGGAACTTCTTTACTCAGAGAGTGGTAGCGGTGTGGAATGAGCTTCCAGTGGAAGTGGTGGAGGCAGCTTCATTGGTATCATTTAAAAATAAATTGGATAGGCATATGGATGAGAAGGGAATGGAGGGTTATGGTATGAGTGCAGGCAGGTGGGACTAAGGGGACTTGTAGGGCCGAGATGGCCTGTTTCCGTGCTGTAATTGTTATATGGTTATACTTCACTCGGACCTCCAGAAATAAAAGTCAAATAGGTTAAGTCAATTTTTAACAGCATAATGCCATTTCTTTCAGAGTTTGAATTAGGATGGAGAGTAACATTGTTAATTCAGAAACAATGGTTCTGAACTTAAAGAAAGGTAACTTTGAGGGTATGAGACGTGAATTGGCCAAGATTGACTGGCAATTAATTCTAAAAGGGTTGATGGTGGATATGCAATGGAAGACATTTAAAGGCTGCATGGATGAACTACAAAAATTGTTCATACCAGTTTGGCAAAAGAATAAATCAGGGAAGGTAGTACATCCATGGATAACAAGGGAAATCAGGGATAGTATCAAAGCGAAGGATGATGCGTACAAATTAGCCAGAAAAAGCAGCATATCGGAGGACTGGGAGAAATTCAGAGACCAGCAGAGGAGGACAAAGCGCTTAATTAGGAAAGGGAAAATAGATTATGAAAGAAAACTGGCAGGGAACATAAAAACTGACTGCAAAAGTTTTTATAGATATGTGAAAAGAAAGAGATTAGTTAAAACAAATGTAGGTCCCTTGCAGTCAGAAACAGGTGAGTTGATCATGGGGAACAAGGATATGGCGGACCAATTGAATAACTACTTTGCTTCCGTATTCACTAAGGAAGACATAAATAATTTGCCGGAAATAGCAGTGGACCGCGGGTCAAAGGAGTTGGAGGAATTGAGTGAAATCCAGGTTAGCCGGGAAGTGGTGTTGGGTAAATTGAATGGATTAAAGGCCGATAAATCTCCAGGGCCAGATAGGCTGCATCCCAGAGTACTTAAGGAAGTAGCTCCAGAAATAGTGGATGCATTAGTAATAATCTTTCAAAACTCTTTAGATTCTGGAGTAGTTCCTGAAGATTGGCGGGTAGCAAACGTAACCCCACTTTTTAAGAAGGGAGGGAGGGAGAAAATGGGGAATTACAGACCAGTTAGTCTAACATCGGTAGTGGGGAAACTGCTAGTCAGTTATTAAAGATGGGATAGCAGCACATTTGGAAAGTGGTGAAATCATTGGACAAAGTCAGCATGGATTTACGAAAGGTAAATCATGTCTGACGAATCTTATAGAATTTTTCGAGGATGTAACTAGTAGCGTGGATAGGGGAGAACCAGTGGATGTGGTGTATCTGGACTTCCAGAAGGCTTTCGACAAGGTCCCACATAGAGATTAGTGTACAAACTTAAAGCACAAGGCATTGGGGGTTCAGTATTGATGTGGATAGAGAACTGGCTGGCAAACAGGAAGCAAAGAGTATGAGTAAACGGGTCCTTTTCACAATGGCAGGCAGTGACTAGTGGGGTACCGCAAGGCTCAGTGCTGGGACCCCAGCTATTTACAATATATATTAATGATCTGGATGAGGGAATTAAAGGCAATATCTCCAAGTTTGCGGATGACACTAAGCTGGGAGGCAGTGTTAGCTGTGAGGAGGATGCTAGGAGACTGCAAGGTGACTTGGATAGGCTGGGTGAGTGGGCAAATGTTTGGCAGATGCAGTATAATGTGGATAAATGTGAGGTTATCCATTTTGGTGGCAAAAACGGGAAAGCAGACTATTATCTACATGGTGGCCGATTGGGAAAGAGGGAGATGCAGCGAGACCTGGGTGTCATGGTACACCAGTCATTGAAGGTAGGCATGCAGGTGCAGCAGGCAGTAAAGAAAGCGAATGGTATGTTAGCTTTCATTGCAAAAGGATTTGAGTATAGGAGCAGGGAGGTTCTACTGCAGTTGTACAGGGTCTTGGTGAGACCACACCTGGAGTATTGCGTACAGTTTTGGTCTCCAAATCTGAGGAAGGACATTATTGCCATAGAGGGAGTGCAGAGACGGTTCACCAGACTGATTCCTGGGATGTCAGGACTGTCTTATGAAGAAAGACTGGATAGACTTGGTTTATACTCTCTAGAATTTAGGAGATTGAGAGGGGATCTTATAGAAACGTACAAAATTCTTAAGGGGTTGGACAGGCTAGATGCAGGAAGATTGTTCCCGATGCTAGGGAAGTCCAGGACAAGGGGTCACAGCTTAAGGATAAGGGGGAAATCCTTTGAAACCGAGATGAGAAGAACTTTTTTCACACAGAGAGTGGTGAATCTCTGGAACTCTCTGCCACAGAGGGTAGTTGAGGCCAGGTCATTGGCTATATTTAAGAGGGAGTTAGATGTGGCCCTTGTGGCTAAGGGGATCAGGGGGTATGGAGAGAAGGCAGGTACGGGATACTGAGTTGGATGATCAGCCATGATCATATTGAATGGCGGTGCAGGCTCGAAGGGCCGAATGGCCTACTCCTGCACCTAATTTCTATGTTTGGTGAACCTATTTGTAATCCTCCATTTCATGTCAGCAATCCTTAATAGCTCTGAAATTTAGATCAAATATTTTCATAATATCAGGGCTTAAAGATGACATGTTTCACCCCTGTTAGGTCTTTTATTTTCACACAATCATGTAATACTTGTATTTGAGGTCATCATAGATCCCAGTGAAGACAAATAATCCATTTTGGGTGTCTGCTGTTTAAATAGCGCCAGACAGCAAGGAAACAGGCTTCTCGACCCAACCCGTCCTTGAGCCTTGATATACCTAATCCAGAATCATCTATTAAAATTTACCCATTTCTTCCTTGCTTATCTATCCTAACATCTCATTTCCTACTAATAATACTTAGTTGGGCGAGTCCAGAACCAGGGGCCACAGTCTTAGAATAAAGAGGAGGTCATTTAAGACTGAGGTGAGAAAAAACTTTTTACCCAGAGAGTTGTGAATTTATGGAATTCCCTGCCACAGAGGGCAGTGGAGGCCAAGTCACTGGATGGATTTAAGAGAGAGTTAGATAGAGCTCTAGGGGCTAGTGGAGTTGAGGGATATGGGGAGAAGGCAGGCACGGGTTATTGATAGGGGACGATCAGCCATGATCACAATGAATTGCTGGCTCGAAGGGCCGAATGGCCTCCTCCAGCACCTATATTTGTATGTTTCTAGTTGATTCCTATTAACATGATTTTACAGGAGATTTTAAACTGTTAGAAAATCTATTTCATCTCAACTGGAACTTGATGTGACTACTTCACGTTTCACAGATTAGTGGTGTTGTGGTGGGAATACATCTATAGCTAACCTCATGATCATTCCCTAAATTCACAATTATTATGCTGTCAGATCCCTGTTAGTCATCAGAGTATGGAGACACAAGAAGCTGCAGATACTGGAACCTTGAGCAAAATCAAAATGCTGGAGAAACTCTGAGTGTGGCAGCATCTGTGGAGGAAATGAACAGATGATGTTTTCAGATCGGCACACTTCTTCAGACGAGTATGCTTCTGCTTACTTTGATTGATGAAAGAGCCTGAAAATTCACAAGAGTTCATTCAAACTGGGTGGGGATAACGCATTAAAGATATGGGTAAAAACATTCGAAAAATGGGGAGATGATCAAACCTAATAGAAATTATTAGATTATTAGTATTGGTTTATTTTGACACATTTATTGAAAAACTGTTTGTATGCTACCCAATCAAATCCTACCATACATGAACACAATCAAACCATACATAAGTTCAATAGGCAATGTGAAGAGAAAAATAACCAGAATGCACGACATTGTGCTACAAATGCAGAGAATGTGCTGATTAAAAAAAAATGTGCAGGGGCCACAAGATTCAAGATTCAATTTAATTGTCATAATTAAGGTACAATGAAATCTAAGTTACCATACAGCCATACCAAGTAAAAAGCAAAAATATACACAGCACATAAAATAAAGTTTAACATAAACATCCACCATGGTGGAATCAACATTCCTCACTGTGATGGAAGGTAATGAAGTTCAGTCATCTTCCTCCTCTGCTCATCCGTGGTCAAGGCCTTTGAACAGGGCCGTTGCCGACGGTCCGCTGTTCAAGCCCTCTCATCGGGATGATCGAAACTCCGGCGTCGGGACGGATTGGAAAACTCAAGCTCTCGAGTCTGCTGCTTCTTACCAGAGACAGCGTCTTCACGGTGTTAAAGTCCACAGGCCTTTAAAGTCCAACACTGGAGATCCTCGGAAAAAGATCCCAGGCTCTGCGATGGTAAGTCCGCGCCGTACCCGCGGCTTGAGCTCCGGACCGGTCTCCAGGAAAGGCCACACCACTCCACATTGTAGGCCGCAAAGGAGCGGCGGGGATGCGACATGGAGAAAAACCGCATCTCCATCGCGGTAAGTGACTGAAAAAGGTTTCCCCCGAGTCCCCCCTGCAACCCCCACATAAAACACACCAAGAGGCATTAAAACAAACATTCAAGACATAATTAAAATAATAACAACAGAGAAGGGACAAGACAGACTGTTGGCGAGGCAGACAATGAGGTAGGATTGGGTAATCAGGACTACACCCTTCGCTGAAAGCAACAGAGAAGCTGTAGAAACAAGGAACTACACAGATGCTGGTTTGCAAAAAAAAAGACACAAAGTGCTAGAGTAACTCAATGGATCAGGCAGCATCCTTGGAGAACATGTAAGAAGCTGTGCCTGAATATGGTACAGATGTGCTTTCAAGCTTTTGTTTCGTCTGCCTGATAGAGGAGGGAAGAAGATGAAATGACCGGGATGTAAATGGTCCTTGAACACGTTGGCTGCTTTCCCGAGGCAGTGTAAAGTGTAGATGGAGTTGATAGTGTGGAGGCTGGTTTGCATGATGTACAAGGCTGCATCCAGAACACAATTTCTTGCGTTGTTGGGTCGAGCAGTTGCATCCAAATAGGGTGCTTTCAGCAACACCGGAAATTGGAGGAACAGCACCTCATATTCCGCCTGCGTAGCCTGTGGCCGGTGGGCATGAACATTGAATTCTCCCAATTTTGCTAGCCCTTGCTGTCACCTCCGATTGCTTAACCCTCGAGCTGTCTCCTCCCATCCCCCCGCCCTCGGGATCCTCCTCCTCCCCTTTTTCATTCCTTCTCCCCCCCCCCCACCCCCCTATCAGTCTGAAGAAGGGTTTTGGCCCGATACTTCACCTATTTCCTTCACTCCATAGATGCTGCTGCACCCGCTGAGTTTCTCCAGCATTTTTGTGTACCTAGGGTGCTTTCTATGGTGCATTTGTAGAAATTGGTAAGAGTCATTGGAGATACGTCAAATTTCCTTCATCTTCTGAGGAAGTAGAGATGTTGGTGCGCTTTGCATAGAAAGTAACTGCAGATGCTGGTATATACTGAAGATAGATTAGAGTATGTAGGAAAGAAGTGCAGATGCCGGTTTACACTGAACATAGACACAAATTGCTGGAGTAACTCAGTGGGTCAGGCAGCGTCTCTGGAGAAAAGGAATAGGTGACAGTTCAGGTTGTGACCCTTCAGAAGAAGGACTGAGGATCTGAAGAAGGGACGCAACCCAAAATGTCAACCATCCTTTTTCTCCAGAGACGCCTGACCAGCTGAGTTACTCCAGCACTCTGTCTTTTGTTGGTGTGCTTTCATGGCTGTACCATCAATGTAGCGGTATTCTTTACAATCGTGACAGATCTGCCTCGGGCCTTCTCTTTTGTGCCAGTTCTCCAATGCCCTCAAATCCCTGTCTTTCAAAAACTTTCACTTAAAATGCCACTTATGATGTATCTATCCCAAACCTCTGGGACAGAGAATTCCAAAGACAGAACACAAAGCATTTATAATATATAAAATGTTAAACTCAAGTGCCTGTCCCACTGTACGAGATAATTCAAGAGTTCTCCCGAGTTTTCCCTGATTCGAACTTGGAGAATTACAGTAATAGCCGCTCGTAGGTACTCGGGGCTCTCGTGGATATTTTTCAACATGCTGAAAAATCTTCACGAGCTTACCACGTACCTGCTGTTAGCGTTACAAGCCGCTGAGAGACGTCCCGAGCTCCGGCGTTCCCGCTACGTACATTCTACGTACTTACCACGAGTTTGATTTTTTTTTGTAACTTGGGAGAGCTCTTGAATTACCTTGTACAGTGGGACAGGCCCTTCAGAGAGGAACTTATGAAGAGACCAAATTACATGTAAAACGTATCTGAAGAACAAATCCACTGCAGGAATGAGTCTTAAAAGTTTCTATTATCCTTTTCTGGAATTCTGACGGAACAGCAGCATGGAAACAAATCTTGGCACTGCAGTTAACTCACTGGTGAGTATAATTGTTAATGTGCAAATACAGACATTTCTAGAAATTCATTAGCAGTTGACAGTAAGCGGTTGTTTTCACAAGCTTAATGACAGAGTTGCAGAACTCACAGTTATAAATTTGCAGTGATTTACAACTGAAGTCCTCCTACTACACACAGCTGGATGATTTACACCTTAATAGTTTATGCATATTGGCACTTACAATTTTGTTACTCCGGCCCATTTCCTTCTATTGATTTATTTTACATCTTAATTGTCTTGACATGTCCAACTTTAATTATGATTTTTTTTTAAATCTAACTTTTTTAATCCAAAAAAAAATCCTAAACAGTGTCCAAGGTACAACATCTTTGGTCCATAAAATGCTTGCAACGTGATTATATTTATCTATAATCATAAATTAATCTACATGGTCAGTTCTTTATTGCAATGTCTGGTGTGAAAAGGAGTGTCAAAATTAAAATTGCAAAAAGGACAGAAATCTTAAAAGTAATTAAGCAATTTTTTCTAAAAGTTTATTCATTCACATTGGGTAAACCCCTTATGTAGTGACGTACAGGTTTGAATATTTCCATTATGTGCTTTTCAATTTTGTTAAAAGAATAGTGAAAGACAGGATAAATTATGCCGGAATAATCTAGTTGTATAGCGAACTGATTATTGTAAGAATTTATGAATTTGAATTTGTTTTTAAAAGGAACGCTGGTATCAAATCATGTCATTATATTTTCATGAAAACTCAACTAAATCATTGGCATTGCTAAGGGAAGAGTAATCTATCTTGCTTATACAGTCTGGTTAATTATTGATTCCAGCCCTATATCAGTGAAGAACATTTTTTTAAAGTAAGTCAGTAAACCAGTTGAGAAGTCAATGTTGCCCAGTTTCTTAGGGAATGAATAATAAATGTCAATTTTATAGACAACTAGACTAAGTGGGACCCATTGGGTCCCAGTCACATGGGAGGCCTGGTCCACGAGAGGGTGGGGTTGTGGGGGAGGGGGTGTGTGGGGGGAGGTGCGTGGGGGGGAAGGGGTGATAGGGGAGGGAGGTGTAGGGGGGGAGGGAGGGGGGGAAGGGTGATGTGGGGGTGAAGGGAGGGGTGGTGTTGGGGGGGTGGGGGGGGGGGGGGGGGGGGGGAGGGGGGGGGGGGGGGGAGGGAGGGAGGGGGGTGATGATGTGGGGGAGGGGTGATGTGGGGGGATGAGGGGGGGGTAGGGGGTGTGGGGGAAAGAGAGGGAGGGGGATTGTGAAAGGGGGATTGTGGAGGAGGGGGGGGGGGGGAGGCAGGGGGGGTGGGGGAAGGGGGGGTGGGACTGTTGGGGCGGTTTTCCCGACTCCACTCAGCGGCTTTTTCGACTCCACACAGCGGCTTTCCCGACTCCACTCTTGCGTCCTCAATTAGCACAGCTTGTTTACTCAGCCCCACCTCTGGGGTTTTATTCTCCATCGGGTACCGGAAGGGGCATTACCTTCATGGTGACTGACAGGCGAGAAGACCAATCTGCTGATCTCACGATTTTTTAAACCTTCGTAACTTTTCTCATATTTCACCGATCAGAACAAAACTTGCTGTCTTGGAGTAGATGAGAACGGTGAGTAAGGTGGCGAAACAATCCTCGCAATATGCGGTAACGGTTTTGCAAATTTAATTACGACGCAGACCTGAAGTGGTCAAGAAGAGAGTTTTAGTAATAGTATAGATAGATAGACAATAGACAATAGGTGCAGGAGTAGGCCATTCGGCCCTTCAAGCCAGCACTGGCATTCAATGTGATCATGGCTGATCATCCACAATCAGTAACCCATTCCTGCCTTCTCCTCATATCCCTTGACTCCTCCATCTTTAAGAACTCCATCCAAATCTCTCTTGAAAGCATCCAGAGGACCGACCTCCACCGCCCTGTGAGGCAGAGAATTCCACAGACTCACAACTCTCTGTGAAAAAGTGTTTCCTCATCTCCATTCTAAATGGCTTACCACTTATTCTTAAACTGTGGCCCTTGGTTCTGGACTCCCCCACCATTGGGAACATGTTTTCTGCCTCTAGCCTGTCCAAATGTTTAATAATCTTATATGTATCAATAAGATCCCCTCTCATCCTTCTAAATTCTAGAGTATACAAGCCCAGCCGCTTCATTCTATCAACATATGACAGTCCTGCCATCCCGGGAATTAACCTTGTGAACCTACACTACACTAACTCAATAGCAAGATGTCCTTCCTCAAATTTGGAGACCAAAACTGTACACAATACTCCAGGTGTGGTCTCACTAGGGCCCTGTACAACTTCAGAAGGATCTCTTTGCTCCTATACTCAACTCCTCTTGTTATGAAGGCCAACATGCCATTTGCTTTCTTCACTGTCCGCTGTACCTGCATGCTTTCTTTCAGTGACTGATGAACAAGGACCCCCAGATCCCGTTATACTTCCCGTTTTCCCAACTTGACACCATTTAGATAATAATCTGCCTTCCTGTTTGCCTGCTTGCCATTCTGAAAGGGGCCCGTTAATCCCTACTCTTTGTTTCCTGTCTGCCAACCAATTTTCTATCCATGTCAGCACACAATTCCATGTGCACTAATTTTGCCCACTAATTTTATATGGGTGACCTTATCAAATGCTTTCTGAAAGTCCAGGTACACTACATCCATTAGCTCTCATTTGTCCATTTTCCTAGTTACATCCTCAAAAAATTCCAGAAGATTAGTCAAGCATAATTTCCCCTTCATAAATCCATGCTGACTCAGACCGATCCTGCTACTGCTATCCAAATGTGCCGCTATTTCATCTTTTACAATTGACTCCAGCATCTTCCCCACCATCGATGTTTGGCTAACTGGTCTATATATCCCTGTTTTCTCTTTCCCGCCTTTCTTAAAAAGTGGGATACATAATTACAATTTTCGTAGCAACATCAATTGTTTATAGAAATAAAAAATAATACCATATATTAAAAAAATTAGTAACATACGAAAATGCATCTTCTTTATATAACCCCAATGATCTGGTCTCCACACCCCTCTGAGGTAAACGGAATCTAGAGATTTACCCACCGTCTATAAGAAGTTCCTGTGTCTCTCAGTTTTAAATGACCCACCCCCTTATCTTCAACGATGCCCCACATTTCCGCTTCTTTCACCAACATGCCTCTATCTATCTACATGATTCAGTAATATTACCCCTTGTCCCCTTACATTGCCAATACAGATCTAGTTCAACTCCGGCGAGTCGCACGGGGCGGCAGAAGCTCCCAGGAAGCCGTGGTCATGCCTCGACAGCAGGCCTGGCTCGCCCACCGTGGAACCGGGAACCCACCATGAGTAGTTCGAGTTATCTCCTGCTCGACCCCGAAGACCGAGAACCGGGGTGGAGGGAGTCAGTGGTGGACGCTGGACAAAGGGCTGGTTTCAAAATAGCGGTGGACGGAAGAGAGGATTGGTGTCACCAGGGCAACTGGCCTTTAAGGCCAAGATAGGACTGCACTCTTAAGAACTATGAAACTTTGTGAGTGCCAGAAACGTGCCGACCCTCTGTATAGTCTCAGCAAAGTCTACTATTACACTACAAACTTTGCACTCTTGTACTTATCTATGATTGGGCTGATCTATAGTATAATTGTACTGGATTATATGCAAAACAAATAATATTTCTGTACCCAGGTACATGTGACAATAAAGTATCATCATAATTTCTACAGCTGCTTGATAGTACAGCCCTCTTATTCCAGGAAATAACTCACTGATCCTTTTGCCATTATCTCCAATGCCATTCCATTTTAAAAAGAATAATGAGACCAAAATTGTGTACAATAGTCCGAGTGTGACCCCACCAATTTCCTGTAAAATTGTTACATTACTTCCTTATTTCTGAACTCCAGCACCCTAAACACTCACTGTACCTGCCTGCTGATATTTTGCAATTCATACACAAGAACATCAGGATCTGTTCACACTTCGCTCACCCGCAATCTTTCTCCATCTAGATAATAGTTGGCAAACTAAATACATTCATGTTTGAAAAAACTGCTGATATCGATTTAAATCGAAGGTAGACACAAAATGCTGGAGTCACTCAGCGGGTGAGGCAGCATCTCTGGAGAGAAGGAATGGGCGACTTTTCGGGGTGAGACCCGAAGATTTCATCACTCCAGACATGCTGCCTCACCCGCTGAGTAAATACATTCATGGTTCAGTTTAGTTTATTGTCACGTGCACAGAGGTACAGTGAAAAGCTTGTGTTGCGTGCTAACCAGTCAGCAGAAAGACAATACATGATTGCAATTGAGCCAATTACAGTGTATTTATACATGATAAGGGAATAACGTTTACTGCAAGGTAAAGCCAACAAGATCTGAAGAAGGGTCTCGACCCAAAACGTCACCCATTCCTTCTCTCCAGAGATGCTGCCTGTCCCGCTGAGTAACTCCAGCATTTTGTGTCCACCTAAGATCCGATCAAGGATAGTCCGAGTGTCACCAAAGAGGTAGATAGTAGTTCAGCACTGCTCTCATTCTTATATTAATATCTATCTATTAAATAGATAAAATTGATAAATGTATTAAATTGCATTTGATTAGGAAAACTTTATTTTACCAATTCATTGAGCATCAATTGAATTAGATGCAATGCCGAATAAGATCATAATTGAGCATTTTAATTACTGAGTGTCATAGACTTAGTCCAATTGCAACCAAATCCATGAATGCGAAATACAGTACATACACCAATCAACTTGCCTCAACTTGCCTGATTAATTATGCAGTCTCCAGAAAGATGGCTGATTTGGGGACGAGAATGTAACCCTTAATGGAGATGTAAACGAGTGGCTGGCAATCTGGTGCGAAGGTAATGATGTACATTCATAAATAACTGAATATTTTCAGTACAAAAAGAACTGATGGGAAAGCGATGCATTGAACCTAAACAAAGAGGAAACATGTTGGTACAATTTAAATTCAATAGGGAGGATGAAACAAGGTTACTGATGAGACTGAACAAAATTATAAACATTATATAATAGAACCAATGTTTCAGGTCTCTAATATAATATCAGAATAATTACTATTTTGTGAACATTTTTATTAGGTAAATAAAAGCAATGTATAAAAGCCGTGGAATGAGAGGGCTGTGGAAGATGAAAGTCCTAGAATACAATTTTGAAATGATGCACCTACAGAGGTTGTACAGTTCTTTGGCTTTTATGACTTATAGGAGAGTTAGAAAATTAATTGGGCTGCTGTGATGTTGCATGCCTTATAACTGTTCAGCAGGTACAATTGTTTGAACTATTCACTCACAGCTCCAGAGTCATAGGATCAATCCTGACCTACTGCTTGCTGTCTGAGTGAAGCTTGCACATTCTGTCTGTGACAACATGGGTTTCCCCTGGGTGCTCTAGTATGCTCCCATATGCTAAACACATGTGGTTGGCTGGCCCATTAATTACCGCAAATTGCCTCTTTGGAAGTGATAGGAATATGGGAGGAAAATAGGATTAGTACAGATGGTCATGCTTATGGTCATAAATAGAGCCATAGAGAAATACAAGATGAAAACAGGCCCTTCGGCCTACAAAAAGTACACCAAACATCTGCCATCTATTTACACTAATCCTCCATGAATCCCATTTTTCTATTCTTCCCACATTCCCATCAACTACTCCAGGTTGCAACAGTTACCTATATACAATGCAGAATATATAATAGCCAATTAAATTTACAAACCCTCACATCTTTTTACCTGTCGGATGAAAATGGAGCACCTGGAGGAAAACCACATTGTCATCGGGAAAGTGTGCAAACCAACCGGGCAGCACTCAAGGTCTGGAATGAACCCAAGTTGTTGGTAGACAGCAGCACTCCTAGCTTTAAAGTCTTTGGAGAGATACGAGGTGGAAACAGGCTCTTCGACCCACCAAGTCCACGTCGACTAGCAATCACCCCATACACTAAAACTACCCTACACACCCTTTACAATTTTTACCAAAGCCAAGTAACCCACAAACCTGTACCTCATTGGGACGTGGGAGGAAACTGCATCACCCAGAGAAAACCCACCCAGTCACAGGGAGAACATACAAACTCCATACAAACAAAACCCATAGTCAGGCTCGAACCCGGGTCTCTGACGCTGTAAGGTAACAATTCTACTGCTCGCAACTCTATCCTATTAAGGGCCTATCCGACTTAGGCGATTTTTCAGCGGACTGCCAGTGACTGTCAAGTTTGCGAAACTCGATTAAAAAACTGGGAACTGGAACGACGACTGTTAGAGTGGAACGCATACACACATCGCAAAGGCAGGGGCCAGGGAAAGTGGGGGAAAGCTGTCTGAAATTCACATGTTGCAAAGTCAAGATGATACAGACACACACCGTGATGAACAGGAAGGTTAAGACGGCTAGCACAGTGACAGTAAGTCCTTTAAAAGAGGGGGGAGGGTAAAATGGGGGGTGGGGGGGGAGAAGGAGTGGAGACATTTTTAATAAGTCAGATAACGTTTAATAAGCTGTGAAGTTTGGCGGGCATTTAACATTATCGGTCGGTTATCGTTGGTTCTGAAAACACGTGCATTTTTTTTTTTCCCCAATGAGCCAATGAAAATGTCTGGCCAGCAAAGGCGATTAACTAAAACTACCTACGACTACCTCGACTACCCATAACTACATGGCGACCCCACTACAACTGCACCTACAACTACAGGATTATCCATGAAAAATCTGCAGCGACCATACTGAGGATGCGACTAGTTCCCAGAATGAGGGAAGTCCTCGCGACCATGAAGGAGACTCACCAGAGACCACCAGCAACATGTGGCGACCAGAGTCTCCTGCACTCGCCTAAAAAGTTGCCTAAGTGGGACAGGCCCTTTAACATATAACCATATAACAATTACAGCATGGAAACAAGCCATCTCGACCCTTCTAGTCTGTGCAAACACGTATTCTCCCCTAGTCCCAACCACCTGCACTCAGACCATAACCCTCCATTCCTTTCCCGTCCATATAACTATCCAATTTATTTTTAAATGATAAAATCAAACCTGCCTCCACCACTTCCACTGGAAGCTCATTCCACACAGCTACCACTCTCTGAGTAAAGAAGTTCCCCCTCATGTTACCCCTAAACTTCTGTCCCTTAATTCTCAAATCATGTCCTCTTGTTTGAATCTTCCCTACTCTCGATGGAAAAAGCTTATCCACGTCAACTCTGTCTATCCCTCTCATTATTTTAAAGACCTCTATCCAGTCCCCCCTTAACCTTCTGCGCTCCAAAGAATAAAGACCTAACTTGTCTAACCTTTCTCTGTAACTTAGTTGCTGAAACCCAGGCAACATTCTAGTAAATCTCCTCTGTACTCTCTATTATGTTGACATCTTTCCTATAATTTGGCAACTAAAATTGTACACCATACTCCAGAATTGGCCTCACCAATGTACAATTTTAACATTACATCCCAACTTCTATACTCAATGCTCTGATTTATAAAGGCCAGCACACCAAAAGCTTTCTTTACCACCCTATCTACAAGAGATTCCACCTTCAGGGAACTATGCACAGTTATGATGAGAAGCGATCGCATTGAAGGATGAGAGGGATTCTCAATTAAACATATACGATTGTTAGGGGTTTGGACACGCTGGAGGCAGGAAACATGTTCCCGATGTTGGGGGAGTCCAGAACCAGGGGCCACAGTTTAAGAATAAGGAGTAAGCCATTTAGAACGGAGATGAGGAACCACTTTTTCTCACAGAAAGTGGTGAGTCTATGGAATTCTCTGCCTCAGAGGACGGTGGAGGCAGGTTTTCTGGATGCTTTCAAGAGAGAGCTAAATAGGACTCTTAAAAATTGTGGAGTCAGGGGATATGGGGAGAAGGCAGGAACGGGGTACTTTTTGGGGATGATCAGCCATGATCATATTGAATGGCGGTGCTGGCTCGAAGGGCCGAACGGCCTACTCCTGCACCTATTGTCTATCGTCTATTGTTGTTCCACTGTCATCCCTGTTCGGGTATCCTTCCAGTCAACTTTGGCCAGCTCCTCCCTCATGGCTCCATAGTCGCCTTTGTTCAACTGTAATACTGACACCTCTGATTTACACTTCTCCCTCTCAAATTGTAGATTAACACTTATTTATCATATTGACTTAGCTTTCGATCTTATCTCCAGTTAATGTTTTTCTTGTCCCTTTTCTCTGTGTCCATGTTGGAGACACTTAAGTGAATTGAATAGTGACTAGTGACAATTTAATGTGTGTGATGAGTGGTACAGAACTATTCACAGAAGCTACTTCTCTCAGTCAGTGCAATTGCTACATGTTTTATTCAGTCCCTTGGTCTCCACCCTATCACAACCATTCACTGCACATATCCCTACTCAATTCTCTGTTTTAAACATGCATGATTTCTAACATTTCCTAGATTTTATGTAAGTTCAACACCTAATGCACTGCCCTACTTCTCTCTCCACGTATGCTGCCTGGCTTGAATATACACAGCATTTTATGTACACTTATAAGTCCATCTCAGGCAGCTGGAATGGTTGTTTATTGTTCTGCTGCACTTGTCTTGGACAGTGCGTTTACATGCTGTTGGAAATTGAACAAGGAGCAAGAGAGGGGGAGAAAATATTGCTGCAGTCTAAATTAAAAGCAAGGTCAAAAAGGAGGGTTTACAAAGCTTTGCAAAGTCTAGACACAGACCATATTGTGGGAAGATATGGTAGGAAGTTGTAGAGAATATAATGAATACATTTTATTAGCATGTGTACATACAAGGAATTTGCTTTGGTGCTTTGCCCGCAAATAACAACATGATATACAGTAGACAATTAAAAATTAAACATTATGATTTAAACATGTGAAGAATGAAATAAAATACCAGAGCACTACAGATGTGACTGTGGTGTTGTTCAAGTTCAATTTCAAGTTCACATTTATTTGTCAAATGCACCAATTAAGGTAATTAAGGGAATGAGTTACCAATCGGCCACTTTCTTACCGGGGACCGCAACTTCACAATGTTATTGGCCACAGGCCAGCAGTTGGAGCACTTCTTCTGGCGATCCCCAGCAAGGGATCGCCCCGTTCTGCGATGGAAAGTCCACACCGCGCCCGTGGCTAGAAGCTCCGCAGACTGCGGTTTCACAATGTTATTGTCCACAGGCCAGCGGTCGGAGCTCTTCTTCTGGTGATCCCAGGCAAGGGATCGCCCTGCTCTGCGATGGTAAGCCCGCCACGCCTGCTGATGAAGCTCTGGGCCGGTCTCTGAGAGCGGCCGCCCCAAACCAGTTGTTAGGCCGTGAGGGGGGCGAAGCTGCGACAAAGATAAAAGTCGCATCTCCGTCGAGGAAAGTGACTGAAAAATGGTTTTCCCCTATTCCCCCCCACCACCCCCACACTAAAACATACATTTAGACGTACATTTAGACTACTAAAAAACGAAAATACGTCAAAAGGACGAATACGCTGCTGGTGAGGCTGCCGGTTTGCAGCGCCACCTGGTGGAAATGTTGATGGTGAGTGGGGGGAGCTCTCCTAAAGTCTACAATCAATTCCACCGTCCTAAGAGCATTGAGCTCCAGGTTGTTGCGATGGCACCAGGCCGCCAACTATGTCAGTTACTGTCTGTTGGCAGATTCATCCCCATCCTGGATCAGTCCAATCAGGGTTGTGTCATCAACAAACTTGAGAAGCTTCACAGAGTAGTTAGTGGAGGTGCAGTTGTTGGTGTAGAGAGAATAAAGGAGAGGGGAGAGTTTGCAGCCTTGCGGTGCTCCTATGCTGAGGGTCAGCAGGTCCGAGATGTGCTTTCCCAGCCTTACATGCTACTTCCCGTCTGTCATGAAGTTGATGATCCACTGACAGAGAGGTTCAGGCACAGTCAACTGGGAGAGTTTGGAGTGTAATAGCTTTGGCATAATGGTGTTGAATACAGAGCTAAAATCCACAAACAAAATCCGTGCATAGATCCCCTGGTGGTCTAGGTGCTGGAGGATGATGTGCAGGCCTAGGTTGACTGTGTCATCCACTGATCTATTGGCCCGGTATGCAAACTGCAGAGGGTTCAGCAAGAGGTTTGTGATATTTTTCAGGTGGGCCAGCACAAGTCTTTCAAGGGTCTTCATGATTACAGAGGTCAGTGTGACAGGCCTGAGGTCATTAAGACAAGTAATCCTTGGCTTTTTAGGTATGGGAACAATAGTGGAGACTTTGAAGCAGGCAGCGACAGTGCAGATTTGCAGGGACTGATTGAAAATGTATGTGTAGACTGGTGCCAGTTATTCGGCACAGAGCTTGAGGGTAGAGGTGGAAACATTATCCGGTCCTGGAGATTTCCGGCTTTTCTGTCTCCTGAATAGCTTTTCCACCTCCTTAATTGTTGCTATTGTTAGTGATGGAGAAATGGCCAGACTGATGTTGGGCAGCAAGGAGGGGGTGGGTAGTGGACGAGGGCCTAGTCTTTGCAGACTGGAGTCAAGCTGTAAGTGGGTGTGAAGTGGTGATTGGGGAGGAGTGGGGGAGGGAGTGAGGGGGGGTACTGGGGTTATGTTTCTGTCTATCGAACCTGCAGCAGAACTCATTCAGTTCGTTGGTCAGCTGACAATTGTCCAATAGTCCAGTAACAGCTGCTGGCAGAGTGAAAAATAAATCCCAAAGAGCAAAAGAGATTTTGACTAGATGATACCACAGTGTATATTACGGAAACTACACACAGGTAAAATCAATCAGCATTAATGTGGTCATCTCTCTTGGGATTTCAATTATCCTCTAGCAACTACTTTAAAATCATGAAAATATTAAGAATTATGAATGGCTTATGTCCTAAGGCTTCTTTCTCACTGAAAGAGCAGCTCCAGCATTACCCATTTAATGTGATTCCCTTTGCTGCACCTTTTTCATTTACTTTTACAGCCAATAAGTTTTCATTGCTTCCCTATCATAACCCTGTGGTGATTCTGTACATTTGACAGGTTATTTGATGTCACAAAAGACCACTGCTGAACCTGGTCCTCATTTATTGCGCACACACATACATGCCAGTAGAAGTTATCAGACAACAATGAAGACTGGCCAGATTGGCTCGTATTTTATCCTTGTAAAATATTACCATCTTTCGCAAAGTTGAAATGAGTTATTCCAATTTGATATGCAATCAGCCAATCCTGCAAAAAATGAGGAACAAACTAAAGGCTTTGCTCGCCTTGGTTTAAGGCCAGGCTATGCTATTACCAACTGGATCATCATGGGAGCTGTCAGAGTATTTAATGCAGGATAATGTAAACTTTGACACTGCCTCTCATACAGTTTATAACTTGCATTTTGTGTTGCTAAATAGAAAAATGATAAATGTAACTGTGTCCGACTGCCTTAAAACAATGTTATTTGTTTTTGAAAGGTGCTGTAGATGATGATGTATGTGAAGAACAGCAAAATACTAATTTAACACATTCGTTCTGCCACTAGGACTTCAGAGCAGTTGTCATCCGGTTTTCAGTCTGAAAGCAGGCGCCTGGGATTCATAGCTTATTCAATAGCTGCAAGCTATTACTAGGTCAGATGGTGGAATTGAAAGCCTGTACTGGGGCAGACTTTGTTTCATGTACGCTCCACGATAAATCATTGTGGGCCAGTTGGCTATGAGGTTGATATAGCTGCAGTAGTTGGAAAACTGAAAAGTTTGAATGATGATGAAAAATGTGCTTTATGCTGAAAGGACAAAAAACGATTTGCAGACTTAAGTTGGTTTTAAAGTTGCGTTCTCACTCTGCCATTGAATCATTCGTTAAAGCGGGATTTCAACAGAAAACAACACCAAAACATCCATGGGGAAATTAACTTTCCATGGGATCCAACTGGAGGAAAAGGTATAGAAAATTAAGCATTGTTAGTAGATAAATGTTATTTTTATTTTGCTTTTTTTTAATTTAAACTTTCATTTCACTTCAGATATTGCAATGTTAACAAATTCACATAATTTTAAAAATCCTCAGAGATTGAAGAGGATTGTCATAATCATACCATCATAGATTCATACAGTGTGGAAATGACAGCCCAACTTGATCACAGCGACCAACATACTCAGTCTACACTAGTCCCACCTGCCTGCATTTAGCCCATATCCCTCCAACCAGTCCTATCCCTGTACCCGTCTAAATGTTTCTTAAATGTTGCGATTGTAACTGCAAAATTGTAATCAAACAAAAACTGATGACGATTCACAGAAATGTTGCGGCAATAGAGGAAATTCGTTTGGAGAATGTATTACATGGGGAAACTGCCCAGGAGACTTTGGGAGTGAATGCTAGATCAGAGATTACTTAAGACGCACGTATAACTTGACAAGCTATGGAATAGTACAGAATAAGATGGGATTTGGCCATGTCATGATTGAAAGGCAGGATGGGAATTTTTAATTTTGTAAAGTAAGCGCATAGATTTGTTGGTGACTGGGGCAGTGCAGGTTAGGACATAGAGAGTGGCGTTTAGACAAAAAAATCAATATGACAGCTAAAGTTTCTCCAATATGAATTGCTATCTTTAATGCATCCAATCTTACTGTGAATGGCAATATTGAACAAATCTTTGTAAATAGCTTACTTAACAAAGATGGTCACTCTTTTGGTAGTTACATTATTGATTGAATTTTCCACCGTTCAAAAATGTTCAATGGAATTTTTTGACTTTTGATAATATTTGTTTTTCAATATAATGTAAAGTAATTGGTCATAAAACGTGTAATGCGGATTCATATATAATCCACACTTAGAAATGAAAGTCAGATTTATTTTTTTGGCTGATTTAAACAGTCTCATAGACAGTCTCATTAACTTAGACCGAGTTAAGACTAACATTGTTGAACAATTTTCTCTGCTGGGCTGTGTATTTGTAGGAAGACCAGCTGAGGACAAGACTGTTAGTGAATTCTTCTGTTGTCATTGGCTGTCTTACCTAATACGTTAACACTCAGCAAAAATGTTAAATGCCAGTGAGGGCAAGCACCAGTAAAATCACAAACCTAGAAAATGGTTTGGCCAGCAACTGTGTTTTTTTGTTTGCAAATCACACATAAAAGTGACCTGGATTACTTCAGACTGCTAATTATAGCAGAAAAATAGACCAGGCTTTTCTACACTATTCAGTTGGCAGAGCTGACATTTATCGACATATGCTAATAAGACACAAGTAACAATTGCACCATAGAAACATAGAAACATAGAAAATAGGTGCAGGAGTAGGCCATTCGGCCCTTCGGCCATTCAATATGATCATGGCTGATCATCCAACTCAGTATCCTGTACCTGCCTTCTCTCCATACCCCCTGATCTCTTTAACCACAAGGGCCACAAATAACTCCCTCTTAAATATAGCAAGATATAAAAAAAGTATCAGGCAATCCCCATGTCCAATATGTAGGTGTCTAACCCTCTAAATAGTTTTTCACACAGAGGGTTGTGAATCTGTGAAATTCTCTGCCTCAGAACGCAAGGGGATATGGGAAGAAGGCAGGAACAGGGCACCGATTGTGTAATGCGCCATGACGTCAACACAGCCATGATCACTGTGAATGGCGGTGTTGGCTCGAAGGGCCGAATTGGCCTACTTCTGCACCTATTGTCTATTGTCTATTATTGTCACTGGGTTAAGTCATTAACATCCTGTGATCACCATAAATAAGAAACTAAACTAGACCAGCCACATAAATACTGCATTTATGGCATTTGCTCAGCAGTTGGCATCCTGTGTTGAATGACTCAGCTCCTGACAATATTGATGTTGACAAAATGGACAAAACTATAACAAGTGAAGTTCATCCTGTTAAGTGTGAGGTGAAGGCAAAGCGATTTCTGGATTCTTGGGGAACTAGGCAACATCTGTGAAAGGAAATGGACAGACAACATTTAGTGTTGGGATATTTCTTCAGACTAAAAAAGGTAGGACAAACGCTATGAAGGTAAAGCCCGAGGGATTATTAAGGAACAGAAGGACCTTGGTGTACAAATCCAAGAATCCATGAAGATGGCTGCACAGGTAGATAAGGTGGTGAAGATCAAATACATGATACTTGTCCTTTGTTAGCTGGGGTATAAAACATAAGAGCTGGAAGATAATACTACAACTATATAAAGTATTAGATTGGCCACAGTTTGTATTCAGTGGGCATTTCTGGCCACCACATGATAGGAAAGACTAGATTGTGCTGTCGAGAAGCATATTCACCAGTATATTGTTTAGTATGGAGCTGAAGAGAGACTAAATGTTTGTTCTCTTTAGAACAGAGGAAGCTGATGGGAGAATTGGTTGATTTGTAAAAATTAATAATGGCATAGATAGGGTAGGTGTTTTGAAACCTTTCCCCATAGCAAAGATGTCTCACAGCAGAGGGCATATAATTTAGGTAAAAGTATGGAATTAATCTGAAATGAGAGGTTATAATTTGGGAGGCAATTGCCAGAGAGGGAGATGGAGGCAGAGATACTTAGAACATTTAACAAGAATCACAACCATATTATAAATCAATAAGGCATAGAAGTATACAGGTCCCGTACTGAACAATGGATTACATAGTTGGTCAGCATGGACATGGTGGGCCAGCAGCTGTTTGTATGCCGCACAAGACGATGATTCCATGAGTTCAAGGTCTTTACATCATTTGTAAACCACAAGCCTGGGGCTTGATGGAATTGTGCCCACTTGCCTAGATGAATATAAGAAAGAATGGTTAAGAAGCTTGAATCTTTTCAGGCCAGAGAGCACTCTTGGCTGGTACTCCTTCCACCAGCCAAATCATGCATTCCTGATACACAGTGTCTATCGTTTACAAAATGTGCCACAGTACTCACCGAGGCCCAAAAGCTGTGTCCTATCACCAAGAAGAACGTGGGAAGAAAGTACATGGGAACACCACCACCTGGAGGTTCCCCTCCAAATTGCAAATTGCATACCAACTTGACAAACATATATCACCATTCAATGTCACCTGGTCTAAATCTTAGAATACCCCTTCTCCATGTCATCTTTATCATAATTATTGCAGCAGGTCAAGAAAAAAGCTCACTATTATCTTCTCAAGGGAAATTTGAGTAATAAATACTGCTCTTCCAGATCTCAAAAATGAATAAATACAGTAAAGAGATATGTCAGTTCCCCTAATATTTCAACTTTTTTCCCTTCAATTTATTATCCAGCCTTCCTTGGTTTCTGCTTTCCACTGGATTATGCCCTCCACGCAACTGTGCAGGCATCAGCCCTGCAGATATAACCAAGTCACCTCAAGCTCTCTCAATCAGACTGCAGATGGCTATGAAAATGACTTGCTGTCACAGCCTGTTATTGATCACTTCTCTGTTTCTATTTGGATAACCTTGGATTCAATAGTAGTAAAAACCGCATTGTCTTCCCTGTCATTGACACTTTCATGGCCCTAGCAGTTTACCTTTTGCACAAAATATGTTTGCCTCCTTCTCTACTTGGGCTCCTTTTATTAGATTCTTACCGGCATGTTTTTAGGTGTTGATTGTTCATGTTAACTAAAGCAATTAAGACGATGGAGGGCACCAGAAACTGCAGATTCAGATTCTTCAATCTCAAACCATAATCCGCCTACCTCCCTTTCTTTTCCCTGCCTCCCATCCCCAATGCAACCTATTTCTCCCATCAGTGCCCAGCATCCCAGTCACTGTGCTCCATTCATCCTACCCCCCTGCTAGGTCACCTCCCATCACTGAGTTCCATATTTCCTTTTGTTCCCCCTCTTTCCCCTGCACCCTGTCCCCTTTCACCCATATCCCTTCCTCCAGCTTTACATTTCACCCTTCTGCCAAACCCCCCTTCCACTCACCTACATCCACTTCTTCCTCACCTTGTTTTGCCACAAATCCCCCTCTTTTTTCCAGCTTCGCCCCACCCTCCCACTTCATCAGTCCCAATCTTTTTCACACAGAGAGTTGTGTCTGTGGAATTCGCTGCCTCAGAGGGCGGTGGAGGCCGTTTCTCTGAATGCTTTCAAGAGAGAACTAAATAGGGCCTTTAAAGATAGTGGAGTCAAGGGATATGGGGAGAAGGCAGGAACGGGATACTGGTTGGGGATGATCACATTGAATGGTAGTACTGGCTCGAAGGGCCGAATGGCCTACTCCTACACCTATTGTCTATTACCCATTGTCTATTGTCTAATCTGAAAGGTCTCCCCTCCATTCCATCTTCAGACATCACCTGACCTGTTGACTTCCACCAGTACTTTTTTTTCAACTGTGAAGATTGTTGAAGGCAGGGTGGTAGATGTTTCTTAAAAGGCATTTGACAAGATTCCACATGGTAGGTTGAACCAGAATGTTAAGACACATGAGATCTGAGGTGAGCTGGCTAATTGGATCCAAAATTGGCTTGGGGATAGGAGGCAGAGTTTGTGGTGAAAGGATGTATTCTCTGACAAAGTCCAAGATCTGAGGTGTGCAGTAGGGATCAGTGCTTGAACCAATACATATCTTAGAGGTGAATGCAGTAAATATGACTGGTAATTTTGCAGATGACTGGAAGGTTGGTGATGTTGTGGATTGTGAGGAAGCTTGGACAAGGTTTAGACTGGCACTGGATTAGATGGAAAGTTGCACAGAGCATTGGCAAGTAAAATTTAATTGTGACAATTGCAAAGTGATGCATTTTGAGAAGTCAAATAGAGGTAGGATGTATTTAGTAAATAGTAATGTTCCAAGGAATTCTGATGAACAGAGGGATCTTTGGATTTAAGTTCATAAATTCTGGAAACACAGGTAGAGAAGGTGGTGAAGAAGGCATATGGCTTGCTTGTCTACGTAATTAGGGCTTAGAAAATAAGATCAGGGGCATAATGCTACAACTATACACAAAACTGGCTGGACATCATTTAGAGTATTATGTACAGTTCTGGTTGCCACACTATAGTTTAGTTTAGTTCAGAGACTTGAAGTATAGACTAGAGGTAGTCAGCACATCAGCTTCATACCTCATAGTCAACAACTAGCATTTTGTTAACTGTACCAGTTACTTACATTAGGATTCAGACCTCCTACCTTTCTCGAGTCTTAATCAATTACACCCTTTTGACATTTTGCCCGGCTATTGGTATTAGTAATAGGAAGGTATTGAAAGGTAGCAGCCTGTTCAGAATCCAACCTTGTTGATTAAGTCACACAACAGACTTGGTCATGTTCACATTCTGCAAAATTTCATTTCTGAATTTCTCTGGTTCCCTAGCTAAGCCTCTATCTTAAATAAGTTTCACCAAAGTCAATTTCTCAGACAAATCTTGTTGATAATAGACAGGCATAATAAAAAATTTGCATCATTTTAAGCATCTCATTCAAATTATCCACTTGCTCTTTATTAATTTTCCTGTTCCATACTGTATAATACACTGGCCATTTATTTCAATATACAATACAATACAATACAATACAATACAATACAATACAATATTTATTACATGTCATTTGAACCTCAGTGAGGCTCAAACGAAATTCCGTTTCCACAGCCATACAAACAAAGACGGAGGGCGCTCAGCATCGCCAAGGACTGCTCTCACCCCAACCATGGACTGTTTACCCTCCTACCATCCGGGAGGCGTTACAGGTCTCTCCGTTGCCGAACCAGCAGGTCGAGGAACAGCTTCTTTCCGGCGGCTGTCACTCTACTCAACAACGTACCTCGGTGACTGCCAATCACCCACCCCCCCCCCCCCCCACCCCCCCCCGGATACCTAGTATTATTTATTCAAATCGTTTGCTGTGTCGCTCTTCCAGGGAGATGTTAAATGCATTTCGTTGTCTCTGTACTGTACACTGACAATGACAATTAAAATTGAATCTGAATCTGAATCTGAATCTGAATCTGAATTTCCTACAGACATACACACAATTCAATTTACAGAAACATCTATTACAGTGAACCCACTGTGATGGAAGGCAAAGTCTTTTCTCTCCCCTGTTCTCCATTTCTCTCCCGATGTTGAGGCCCCAGGCGGGCGATGATAAGTCCCACGGCAATTTTAGGCCATGCCAGGCGATCTACGGCCCCGCTCCCGGTCTAAAAGTCACGAAGTTGGAGCCCCCAACGGGCGCTGGACTGTCCCACGGCCATTAAGCTGCGCCGGGTGATGTACGGCCCCGCTCCGGGTCGTTGCAACCCCGCGATACGGGCTAGAGAAGTCACGTTGCGGGAGCTCTGGAAAGCGGTCTCCATGCGGACCCGCGAGCTCCTGATGTCCCAGTTCACCGGACCTACGGCTGCAGCTGGAGCCTCCGAGCTACGTGGTCGGGCCGCAGCAGCGAGTCACCACCGCTCCCCATTCTGTGCTGTGCCTTTCTTCTGAGTCCATTTCTAAAATAATACTGGCAATCAAGATTGTCATTGTTAGGAAGAAAGGGTTAACATTTACTTTACCATAATGTATACCATCACAAAATGCATACAAAGGAAACATCTACATTTATAGCATAAGCATTTTGGTGATAAGATAAACAACTAGAAATCAGGCATTTAAGTGACAAGTGTTTCATTTTTCCTTTAGATGTACTGTTCAACAACAGCAGCTTAAAGAAAATGCATCTCAATTGCAGGCGACACATCAAGATGTTGCAGAGTGGGTTCACTGTTTGCAGTTTAAATCATTCATTGTATACTTTTCTCCGGTGACTCATCTATTATTATATAAAACTAAAAGTCTGTGACTGCCGCCTGCCGTCCATCCGTCCGGCTGCCTTTCTTCCTTTTGATTCGCTGCTCCTTCCTATCAACTTCCAACACACTTCAAAACAAAGTTGCAAGACAGGAACACTCTGAACTTTTCACCTCAATGGGATATCACAGCAAGTGCTTCAACAGGAGGGGGAGGGCCAATTGGTATTGCAGTTGGAACTGCTGCAGCAGGCAGGGTAGGTGCAATTGGATTTTTTTTTCAATCCATTGCTGAGGGAGGCAGGGGAGTGCTGGAATCTTACATTTGGGATCGGCTTCAGTTCCGTTGGAGGAGACGGGTGCATGGTGGAATATTGGGTTGGGGGATCACACCATTGGGGGAGCAGACCCAACGGGTCTACACTTGGTCTAGTTTCAAATAAATCTGTGAACATCTGTTGAGATTGCAATGCTGGGTGTGTACACAAAGCAGACCCACAGTGTTCAGATGTACTGATGAGAGCTCTGTTCATAGTACATCCAGGAATCAAATGGGCAGAGGTCGGATGCACATGAGAGCAGTAATACTGGCATTTGTGTCATGTGTGAATCATATGTGATTCTATAACAAGCAGACAGGCATATATTATAAACCCAGCAGCCAGTATTTATTTAGAAGGAAGCCTGCATTTATTTGAAAAAAAAAGCCTAAGATAGAAAAAGCCTAATAGCATCTCCTCCTTCATCAATTTTTTTTGTCTTCCATTTTTCTCCCTTTCTTGAAGGATTTCATTCCCAAGCGAGCTATGGTTTCTGGTATTGGAGCCACCCTCTGATAGATAGGGTTGATTCGGTACTGTGAGTTTATTAGATAATTCATTGCAGAGCATATTGTAGTCAGAGTTGATTTTTTTCTTCAACAGTACCAGGCAGCTTACATTAACCCCATAAATTAAGACCCAAAGTACTGGAATATCTCAACGGGTCAGGCAACATCTCTGAAGAACATGGATATATTTGGCTTGCTCAGTCTGAAGAAAGGGACCCAACACAAAATGTAACCTATCCATGTTCTCCAGAGATGCTGCCATATTCACTGTTACTCTTTGTAGTTTTTTTCCCATAAAGTAGCATCTGCATTTCCTTGCCTCTACAACCCCAAAATTAGTTAGCTTGCAACAATTAGTGTACAAGGGCACCAAGATCCCTTTCCCAATCCATCTCATTTAAAACCCAGGTTTCCTGGTTTGTCTACTAAAGTAGATGGGCTCATATTTTTTCCGCATTATATTACTCTGGTATGTTCTTGACTTGCAGCTGGTAGTCACTAGAATGTCTCAAAGTTCCATTACATTATCCTCCCTACTCACAATCATTCAGCTTACATGGTTTACCGTACATGCCTTGTTTCCATGGAGAATTGAACCGATCCAGATATTTGGTGAGTACTAGGAAACAGATCATCTAAACCTACCTTCTCCTTGAAGAGAAGATAGAAGAAAAGGAAAATCATGTTTTTTTTTTTGGAATGAAAGATGCCATTGCAACAGGCCATAAGCAAATTTAACTTCAATTGCCGTTTGTAGCCAAGATTTTAATTTTTGGCTCAGTTGATTGGAAATATCACAGCAGTGAAAAGCAAATGAAAAGATTTGAAAAAAATATTTCCTACTATAATTTATGTTTTAAACAGATTCCATGCAGGAAATCCAAGTTTTCAACCACCCTTTGGGAAAAATAAACACATTTAAGGATGTTTTTTCCCCCCCAGCAGACCTTTGGTCTAGCTATAGTGACTGGAATTGACTGCTGACCCAGTTTTCCATTTGATGAGACATTCTACACAGCAGCAGAAGTGCTGAGGGGCAGGAAACAATTCCTGGCAAAATGTTACAAGTTATTTTAATTATATCTTCTTGAGAGAAGTTAAACAATTTGAACTTTGCTGCTTCACATGTTGCTCTTTCCTTTCTTTTTTACTTACCTAAGAAAGCTAATGTTGCCTGGCCACTGGGAGGTTAGTCTACTCATCCCTTTAGACATGTAGTGTCACATGCAGCACATTGTTCAGGCCCCCCATTATCAGTAAATGCTCTTTCTTCTACTTGTCTTCAGAAAAAGGCAGGAAGAAAATTCCTGTTCAATTGCTGAAGAACAACATGCATAATTAAGACAAGACTAAAAAAAAATCAAAAAAAATTGAGTGTCAAGAGCATTTAATTGTCATATGCACCAGCATTGGAACCATGACATTCTTACTTGCTGCAATTTAACAGATCTGGATTAAAGGGATACAGTTGTAAGGAGAGGTTGGACAAACTTGTTTTGTTTTCTTTGCAATTTCAAAGGCTGGGGGAGACCTGATAGATGTTTATAAAATGACGACAGTCATAGGGTAGACAGTCGGAAGCTATATCCTAGGAGGAAATGTCAAATAGATGCTGGCTTGCGTTGTAGGGAGAGATTGAATAGGTTGGGACTTTTTTTCTTTGGCGCGCAGGAGGCTGATGGGTGACTTTATTGAGGTTTACAAGATTAGGTGCGATCTGGATCAAGTGAATGCTCACAGTCTTTTTCCCAGTGTAGAGAATTCTAAAACCAGAGGCTTAAGGTGAGTAGGGAGAGATGAAATTAGGACCTCGGGGCACCATTTTCTTTCACTCAGAGAATATCCATATCTTGAATGCGCTGCCATAGGAAGTTATAGAAGCGCAATAATTACTACTTTCAAAAGACATATGTACTTACATTCAGATTAGAAGGGTTTAGAGAGAATTAGGCCATATACAGGCAAATTGAGGGCTTGAGCTATTGGGAGAGGTTGGGCAGGCTACGACATTTTTCCTTGGAGCGCAAGAAGATTAGGGATGATCTTTTAGAGGTATATAAAATAGGGGAATAAATAGGGTAGAAGCACAAAGTAATTTACCTTGAGTAGGGGTATCAAGAACCAGAGAACATATGTTTGTGAGAGAGAAAGGTTTAATAGGAACCTGAGGGGCAACTTCTTCACACCGAGGGTGCTGGGTACATGAAATAGGCTACCAGAAGAGGTAGTTGAGGCAGGTATTATAACAACATTTAGTTGACATTTGGACAGGTGTATGGATAGGAAAGGTTTAGAAGGATATGGGCCAAATGCAGGCAGGTGAGACTAGTGTAGGCATCTTGGTCGGCGTGGGCAAGTTTAGCTGAAGGGCCTGTTTATATGCTGAATGACTCTAAACCAAATGGGACCAGCCTAGAATGCCAACGTGATCAGCGTTGTCAAGGTGGGCTGAAGGGCCCATTTCCATGCTGTATAGCTCTACAAATCTATGACTAAAGGACATAGCTTCAAGGATAGCGGGGGAAAGTTTAAAGGAGAGGTGTGGGATATTTTTAATATAGAAAGTGTTAGGATCCTGAAACACACTGGCAGGGGTGATGGTGGAAGCGGATATGATAGCAGCATTTTAAGAAGCTTTTGGATAGATACATGAATATGCAAGGATTGGATGGATATGGAGCATATGTAGTCAGAAGAGATTGGTTTACTTTGCATTATATTTAGCACCAATGTCATTGGCTGAAGGGTTGGTACAGATCTATGTTCTAACACCTTCAACAAGCAATCAATATTGGCTTTGTGAATTACATCTGTACCTTGAGAATTAATGTGTAATAAAATAATTTTCACAATGAGATTCTTCATTGAGGCAGTTAGTTGGTATTTTATGTATATCAGAATCAGAATCAGAATCAGAATCAGAATCAGAATAGTACTTTATTTGCCAAGTATGTTTTGCAACAAATGAGGAATTTCATTTGCCAAGTCAGTCATACAAATAAAAGTAATGGATCACTCAAAACACATTTTAACATGAACATCCACCACAGTGACTCCTACACGTTCCTCACTGTGATGGAAGGCAAAATAAAGTTTGTCACTTCCCTTTGTTCTTCCGCGGTCAGGGGCCTCGAGCCCTCCGTTGACGGGACGATCTTGACTCCCATACCTGGCGGCCTTTGAGCCCTCCGCGTGAGGTGATCAACTCCTGCATCGGAGGGATGTCAGCTCCCCGCGCTGGATGATCAAACCTCATGTCGGGGCTGGTCGAACCTTCTGCGACGTTGGAGCTCCCAACTCGGCCTCTCCTGAGACTGCAAGCCCTCAATGGTAAGTCTGCAGGCCACGGTTGGAGTGATCCCAGGCAAGGGATCAGCTCCGATGTTAAGTCCGCCCCCCTCGGTGGGGCTCACGAAAGTCCAAGGAGGCCTCCAGCTCCATCGATGGAAGGCCGCAGAGTGTCCAGAGAAAGCGATGTGAAAATCAATCGCATATCCGGCAAGATGAGAACCTGAAAAAAAGTTTCCCCTGATCCCCTCCCCCCACATAAGACAAACCAAAGAACATTAAAACAAACTTTTAACAAACATTAAAAATAAAAGAAAGATGAAAAAACGAACAGACTTCCAGCGGAGCTGCCATTGTACGGCGCCCCTGATGGTATGATGACTCTATTTGTTGTGCTGGAAGGAATGGTAGACAAAAAGAGAGATTTGTACAATAAATAGAAATTAGTAACATATGCTCAGACATGGGTTGGTGAAGGTGCAGAGACGCGGTAGAGTTGGAGTTGGCTGTATTTGTACTATGCTGTGTGTAGTGCAGTTGTATGGTTCTGTACATCTGATCAGGTTAAACCGGCTGCCAATTTTTTTCCTTTTGACATCAATGGTAAACAAACCTAGGACAATTGTATAAGAGGCATTGAATTCAACATCACTTGTTTACATCATTGCTCGATGTTGTAAATCAATCCTCATGGGAGATACAAGTGGTACTTTGTACCCATGTGAATCAACTTCTGCCAGCATCCAGCGCTCGGGATTAGTAAGGCTGTGTGCACCACATATTATCTTGCAACATTGATGTTGCTGTCGTCACCCATCACCACAGCTGGTAGGTACAGCCATATTTATAATTATTCCCAATTGTATTAAATGGGGAAAAAAACAACATTGGGTTTTCCAGTTCCAGAAGCTGACTATTTCCTCACTTTCAGTATTTTTAGTTTAGAGAAACAGATACAGCACTGAAATAGGCCCTTCGGTCCACCGGGTCCATGTCGACCAGTGATCCCCGCACATTAACATTATCCTACACAAACTAGGGACAATTCTTTTACATTCACTAAGCCAAATTACCTACAAACCTGTACTTCTTTGGAGTGTGGGAGGACACTGAAAACCCACGTAGGTCACAGGGAGAACGTACAAACACCGTACAGACATTACCCATAGTCGGAATCGAACTCGGGTCCCCGGTGCTGCAAGCGCTGTAAGGCAGCAACTCTAGCACAGCACCACTGTGCTGCACTGAGCCCATTTCTGCTTCCTGAGTTGAAAGATTTGCAACTATAGAATGGAAACTCGAATCTCAATGCACCCACATGACTGGAGTTCAATGCTTTAATATCGGTGTGTCTAAAGGGCCTGTCCCACTGTACGAGGTAATTCAAGAGTTCTCCCGAGTTTTCCCCTGATTCGAACTTGGAGAATGTCCGTAGTGGGTCCGTAGGAATTTGTGGATGTCATGTAGCGGCTCATACAAGTATTGGTAGGTACTCTGGAAATCCGTTAAACTCGTGACGTTTTTTCAACACTGTGAAAAATGTCCACAAGTGAAAAAATACTTGTGATGAAAAAATTGTTACTTTTCACTTGTACTTTTACTCGTACTTATCGCAAGGCCAAACATTTTGTCAATGGTACACTCAAATATTTGAATATGTGATTAATATTAACATATACAGAATATAACTTTTTTTGGTTTCACAGTTGACCTTTTTCTCTCTCCCACCACAATCCCAAATCCCACTATTAACTCTAAACTTCCAGCAACATTTATCCTGCAGTGACTGTGATATGAAAACTATGGAACTTCCACTTAATAAGTGGCACGCAACCATGGAAGTTTATTGATTGGCCATCCAAGTCTTGCCCAGCTAACTTTTTAACATGTTAAACTTATCTGTAGTTTGAACCCACAACCAAACTTCTTTCATCAAGAGGTGGGACACTTGGCAGATTTACTATGATCCTAATCCAACAATGCCAAAGGTAAAAGTAATTGGCCTGTCTCACTTAGGCAATTTTTCAGCGGATTGCCGGCGACTGTCAAGTTGCCAGCAGTCGCCTCAAAAACCGGGAACTGGCCCGGCGACTGTCAGAGTGGAACACACACACAAACACATCGCAAAGGCGGGGGCCAGGGCAAAGCGGGGAACCGCTGTCTGAAATTCACACGGTGCAAAGCCAAGGTGATACAGACACACATCGCGATGAACAGGAAGGTCGGCGCTGTAATTAAGACGGCTAGCACAGTGTATAGTAAGTCCTTTAAAAGAGGGAAGAGGGGGGGGGAGAAGGGGGTAGGAATGGAGACAACTTTAAAGAAGCCAGACAATGTTTAATAAGCCAGAGATACACAGCTGTGAAGTTCGGCGGACATTTAACATTACCGGTCGGTTATCCTTGGTTCTGAAAACCTCATGTTTAGGTTTTTTCCCCCCAAAATGAACCAATGAAAATGACCGGCCAGCAAAGGCGATTAACTAAAACTACCTACAACTACCTCGACTACCCATAACTACATGGCAACCCCACTACAACTGCACCTACAATTACAGGATTATCAATTTTCTCCATGGCGACCAATTTTCGGTCGCAGAAACATTTTGAACATGTTGAAAATATTGTGGAGACCATACTGAGGCCATAACTCCTGCACTCGCCTAAAAAGTCGCCTCAGTGGGATAGGCCCATAGACCTATTTTGGGCCAGTATGGCTTAACATTAAGAGAGTGTCCAACACAAACTGTACAACTATGTTAACTGGCCAATGTTAGCCACAATGTTAATCTCACCCAGTTCTGAGGACAATAAGAGTAACCATTACTCAATGTGGAATTACCATTGATTCTTTGCCATACAATTGTTGTTGGAGGTTTAGAGCTACTTGAGGGTTTGGGGTTGTGGTGAGTGATGTTGCAGAAATTAACCTTGAGGGCCTGAGGAGCTAAACTCGTCACTGAATAAATTTGTTTAATGATTGAAGGAAACCACCTTGGAACCACATTTACAAATGTAGTTTGGAAATTCTGCTGTGCTGCAAAATGTTTTGTGAGATAATCCTTCAATTGTCATCGAAACTGTGGCCAAAATATGGAAGTACAATTGCAGAATCATCCAGGATCCATTCTCTGAATGACACAAATCTGCGTCTTTTGGTCTCATGCACAACAGAATACTGCAAGCAGGGTTTGGGCAGGCGGGCGGGCTTCACACAAAACTGGAATAGCTCCCCTTCACCTAGTAATGCCACTAATCTGTGGTGCGCAACATCTGACTTCCAATTTACAGCTTGCTAGACCTGATGAGTTAACAATCCATAACCACATATGACAATTCCTATATTATTGCACCTAAGCCCTGCTGTCAGACAATAATAGATGAAAATGCAGTGCATTGTTATTTTAGCAGAGCTCAATATTTACTGTAAACTGGGTAGCAATTCTGCTGAAATACTCATAAAGGACAACATTAAAGATACTTTTATGTTTATTCCATGCTGTAGTTTTGAGACTCAATTTAATACTATGTATTTATTGCCATGTAACCTGTGAAATCTGACTTTGTTATATGACAGCCACTGGGAAAGAAGCTTTCGAAAACGCATGGCTGTCAACTCTCTAGCAGATTAAAGATTCAGGTGGGGTTCTTTTAGTGTAGGTTAGATTTCCCTACATCATTCTGTGATGTCAGATGCCAAATGCTGTTGGATTAGTCCACATAAATGTTGGTGGCTAAATTGATGCAGAAAATAATAATAATTCCTTCATTCTATTTTAGCATCAGGTATGGGGGACGGGGAGATAAAAACACAAGCTTTGATGGTTAGCTACAAACGTAATTTAAATGGATAGGTATTCTGAAGGCTGTTTGGTCATTTTACATTTTAGGCCTTTGCCCTCTTCTTTTAAAGATCGATTGCTTGTTTGTCACTCATGAATTACTTGAAATATTGAACCTTTTGTTAAGCATTTTACAAACCAGTCATCTTGTGTCCCAAAGATGGCTAACAAACATTCAACTTGAAATGAGTTTGGGCCATTATTCTAAAATCTGTATTTGACACAAAAAACAGTTCCATACATATGTTAACAAGGGGGTATTATTAAAATTCATTAAAATTGTTGAACAGATTACATTTTGTCCTGATTTTTTTTTTTTTTCTACTTCCTACATTTTAGAATAGAATAGTTTCTTTATTGTCATTGTAACATGAACCATGTACAACGAAATTTAAAAATGTCAGCCAGTAAGTGCACCATTCAAACATTTCTAAAAGCTAACGATACATACAAGGTAAAATATTAAAAGATAAACAACTAAAATAAATATCACGAAAATATCACGCATAAACACCCAACCCTCCATCCTTCTGTCGATTTCACAGTGTACCACAGTCCCTTAGTATGTCTCGCCCCTGCGTTCCTTGGCAGCTACATTTAGTGCTTTTATAGCAGTGGGGTAAAAACTGTTTTTTAGTCTGTTCGTCCTTGTCCTTGTAGATCTGTACCGTCTGCCTGACGGCAACAGTTCAAACAGGGAGTGTCCGGGGTGGGAAATGTCCTTTATGATACTCTGGGATATTTTGGTGCAGCGGGAACTGTGCAAGTCCTCCAAGGTAAGGAGAGGGCAGCCGACAATCCTCTGGGCGTTGTCAATGGCCCTCTGGAGCGCTTTCCTCTGAGCCGCTGTGCAGCTGGTGTACCACACGCATACACAGTATGTTAGTATGCTCTCAATGGAGCACCGATAAAAGGACAGCAGCAGTCTCTGAGTGATGTTGTTCTTCCTGAGCACCCTCAGGAAGTGCAGTCTCTGCTGGACCTTTTTCAGCAGCGCAGTGGTGTTCACGCCCCACGTCAGGTCCTCCTCAATATGGATTCCCAGGAAGCGGAAATCCGCCCCCTGCAATTATCAAATGGGTGAATGGCATTTGGACCTAATTCTCATTTCATACCCTTTCCGTTGCATTAATACTAATACTGCTGACAGCCAGGCAAGTTTTCCAAATTTGTTTTCCAAATAAGCACTGGCACCCAGCCCAAATCACTCCCCTCCTGATTTATATTTGTTTAGTCTATTGAGCCAGCTGAAAGCAATTGCTTTAAAATAACTAATCACTGCATCATTTGTTGCTGTCAAATCTTCCTATCCTCAAGCAGAAGTCAATGTCCTCAGGAGGGGGACAGGGGGAAGGCTGCAGAAAATAAGGATAATGCAAGCCTAAAGTGTCAGTCACGGAAATTATCAATTTGTGGTACAGGTATTTTTGTAGTGGATGCTAATGTTGCATTCTTATTCTGCATTGCTCAGTCACAGAACTCATTTACACGTGCACAAGGAATAATCTGCTCAGGTTAAAGAACTTTGCAATTATACAAAATAAATGTAAATTCTGAGTTTAAATTCTCCTCAGCTGGTAGGTTATTTTACATTTACTGGATGTTATATAACAGATAGCTTGGTAACAGGAGGCAGAGGGTGGTGATGTAGGATTATTTTTCTCACTGGAAGTCTGAAAACAGTGGGGTACTGCAAGGATCTGTGTTGGAACCTTTACATATAAATATAAAGAAGGGGAGAGGGAAAGAGAGAGAGCGAGAGGGAGAGAGAGTCTAAGTGGAGAAACAAGGAACTGCAGATGCTGATTTACAAAAAAACAAAAAGACACCCAATGCTGAAGCAACTTAGCGGGTCGGGCAATATCCATGGAGAACATGGACAGGACAGGAAAGAATGCTGATACTATGGCCCCTCGGCAAGAAATCAGCTTTGGAAAATTGCTTTCAAATAATTCACGATGTCAATTTTTATCTAGGCAAATAGCAAAGGGTCTATATTGTCTGGACAACTGGCATAGATGAGGGCCACTACCAGTCTTTAAAAACACTTTGTTATGGTTGATGTTGGAACTATTTTTTTGAGAGATCACTCCATGTTTCTTGGTGACTGGAATGATGGGGGTTACCTTACATTGAGAAGTAGTTAAGGCATTTAATAACAAATTGGACATATACATGGATAGGAAAGGTTAAGGGGGACATGGGCCAAACCCAGCCAAATGGGACTAGCTCAGAAGGGGTATCTGGGTTGGCATGAACAAATTGGGCTGAGGGGGTTGTTCTGTGCTGTATGATTTCACTTTATTGAACATTGCTGAAGGATGTTGGTAATAGTTAAATTGTGAATTATGGTATTATTGCTAGTTAGATTTATTCATTTCACGACTTCCACTTCCACAGACCACAGTCTGTTTGAATTGGAGGAACCACTTCATCCTCAGTAACAATTAGCACGGGAGCACCTCAAGGCTGCGTGCTCAGCCCCCTGCTTTACTCGCTCCATACCCATGACTGCATAGTCGGATATAATGCGAACTCCATCATCAAGTTCACCGACTACACCACTGTGGTTGGGCGAATCACAGATGGGAACGTTAGAGTATAGAAGTGAGATCGACCAACTGACCAAATAGTGCCAGCACAACAACCTGGCTCTCAACATCAGTAAGACCAAGGAACTGATGGTGGACTTTGGTAGGGGAAGGATGAGGACCCACAATTCTGTTCATATCAATGGGACGATGGTGGAGAGGGTCAATAACTTCAAATTCCTAGGCGTACATATTTCCAAAGATCTTTCCTGGACCCAGCACACCGATGCAATTATAAAGAAGGCACATCAGCAACTCTACTTCCTGAGAAGATTACGGAGATTCGGCATGTCGAAGAGGATTCTCCTAACCTTCTACAGGTAGAAGGGCATTCTGACTGGTTGCATCGTGGCCTGGATCGGCAACTTGAACGTCCAGGAACGAAAAAGACTACAAAAAGTTGTAGTCCATCCATCACCGGCTTTGACCTCCCCACCGATCTATCGTAGTCGCTGCCTTAAAAAAGCAGCCAAAATCGTCAAAGACCCACACCACCCTGGCCACACACTCATCTCACCATTGCCATCAGGAAGAAGGTGCAGGAGCCTGAAAACTGTAACGTCCAGGTTCGGGAACACCTTCTTCCCTACAGCCATCGGGCTATTAAACACCACAACAAATAAGCTTTGAGCTCTGAACTGCAAAAAAAGATATATTATTATTGCACTGTATTTGTTATTTATTGAACTTTTTCTTTTTTTTTCTCTACCCCCGTTATGTACTATGTTTACATATTCACATATTCTGTTGTGCTGCAGCAAGTAAGAATTTCATTGTCCCATCCGGGACATATGACATTAAAACATTCTTGACTTGACTTGATAATCTCATATCGATTAGTACCAGTTGCATTTCAGCTAAGACCAAATATTAAGCCTTGAGACTTTTGCTATTGTACAGCTGAGCATGACACTGCATTAACTCATTGTATTTACTAGTGATCTTGAAGCATAATGCATTTCACAACCAACAAAAGGAAAGAGATTATGACATAAACATAATAACACAATGAATTTCAGACTTATTTGAATCTGAATTGAATGGATTGAAGCTGAAAGGGCTGCAGGTGGATATGTCACTTGGGCCGGATGGACTGCACCCTAGGGTTCTGAACAAGGTGACCTTTGAGAATGTGGAGGAATTAATAGTGATATTTCAAGAATCACCAGAGACAGGAGAAGTCCCAGATGATTGGAAAATTGACATTATTACCTAGCTGCGCAAGAAGGAAGCAAAGCATAATAGTGTGAACTACAGGCCGCTAAGTCTGACATCGGTGGTTAGTAAGAATTTTAGAGTCCATTATAAAGGATGAATTTATGGAGTACTTAGAAATTCACGATAAAGGAAGGTGAATCTGTAGAATTCTTTGCCACAGAAGGCTGTGGAGGCCAAGTCAGTGGATATTTTTAAGGCAAAGATAGATAGATTCTTGATTAGTACAGGTGTCAAAGGATATGGGGTAAGGCTCGAGAATGTGGTTAGGAGGGAGAGATAGATCAGCCATGTTTGAATGGCAGAGTAGACTTCATGGGCCGAATGGCCTAATTCTACCTCTATCACATGACCTTATGAATGAAGATGATATTCATTCTGTAGGCCTGGAAAATAATTCTAAATAATAGATTACTTCAGTTGATTACATCAATGAACGTCGTGACACTTTAGAAGGTACAATGTCTCAACCACAGTGAAATATTTGAAAGACTCTGGAAAGACCATCAGTTTCTCTTTAGTGGCTGTAACACACCAGATGTTTGCACTGACACGTGCTAAATCATGGTACACCTTCTTCTGTTATCAGCAGCTGGAAAAGAGTGACTTACATAGTATTCTTGTTCAAATTATGTGCTATTATGTGTGTCAAATTCATCGAGCCAGTATGATTTTCTGGTAGCTTAATGGTTATTGTGACCAATCCCCAAACTACCTGAAGCAGCAGATCAGCTGAACATCCCATTTCCCTGTGCGTGAAATAAAGCCACTGGGATGCTCAAGCATGTTAGTTGTGCCATCCACCTAATTCTCTGAATAAAGGCTCAGAAATCCAGCGGGATCTGATGCCATTAATTACACTGGGATTATGTATTTTTGCAGTCAGTGGGGGAATTTAGTGCATTCATGGTGGTGCAGTGGTAGAGCTGCTGCATCACAAAGCAAGAGACCCAAGTTCAAACCTGGCTACGGGCGCTTTCTGTGCAGAGTTTCTACGTTCTCCCTGTGACCGCATGGGGTTTTTTCCGGGTACTCCGGTTCCCTCCTAAATTGCAGAGATGCGCAGGATGTAGGTTAATTGCCTTCTGTAAATTGTCCGTAATGTGTAGGAGTTTCACTCTGGTCACTCCCTCTTCTCTCATCTCCCATCCGTCATGAAGTGCTGAACTTTGAAAACGCATCCCTCCTGATTCAGGAACAGTTTCTTCTCAGCTGTTATTAGACAACTGAACTGTCCTCTCACCAGCTCGAGAGCGGTCCTGACCTTCCATCTACCTCTTTGGAGACCTTTGAACTATCCTTAATCGGACTTTATATTTCATTCCATTTCATACCGTTTATCTTGTATCTGTACAATGTGGACATTGATTGCAAATCTAATTCTAAGTTTTAAGACAGTTGTTTAGAAAATTTACATTATGTAAACTAGAACAATTCTAATAATTTTTCTGTTCTTAATTTTTTTTGTCACTCCAAAAATAAATCTATGGAGACGGTCTTGATAGTGATATAGAGAGACAAGATCCACTCCAGGAAGGACATTCTTGTTATTGAGGGAGTGCAGCGTAGGTTTACAAGGTTAATTTCCGGGATGGCTGGACTGTCATATGCTGAGAGAATGGAGTGGCTGGGCTTTTATACTCTGGAGTTTAGAAGGATGAGAGGGTATCTTATTGAAACATATATATAGGATTATTAAGGGTTTGGTCATGCTAGAGGCAGGAAATATGTTCCCGATGTTGGGGGAATCCAGAACCAGGGGCCACAGTTTAAGAATATGGGGTAAGCCATTTAAAACTGAGACGAGGAAACACTTTAAAATATTCCTGGATTTGGAAGAGTCAGCTTCTGGAGAAAAATATATAAAATATGGCAAGTTGAAATGTGGTGGTATTGTGAGCTTTTGTCAGGGAAAGTTATAGAAAGTTACATTAGTTCGATAATAATATATTAAATCAAACATAAATCCATGTTTTTTTTGAGCTAGTTTTCCAAGAAAAAAATTCCAGTAATCAAAGCCCGAAAGGGTAGGATGGGGCTGAAGCCCAGTGTTTACATTGGAATGTTTTTTTTATTATTCTAACAGAATGATTTTCCAACTTGAGTGGTAATTAAATTCTTTTTTTCATTCCTAGTTTTCTTTACATATTTTGAGGATGTTCAAAAAGTTGAACAAAATCAACACTTAAGAAATTAGTTAATTTATGTGTTTTGCTCATGTGACAAAATTAATTATACTTAAAATTAAACACGGGAGAATAAGACGATTCAATTTGCACATTAAATGTCTTAACAATGAGCTGCAATAAATTAACAAAAGTCCTTTTTGATTTTTTTTTGCTCAGAACTATTTTCTCCACATTTCTGCCCTTTCCAAACCATTAAGTTTATTCATCTAGTAAATTTTAGGTAACAATGTGTGACTCGATAGTTCCTTCTTTTTTTCATTCCTAGTTTTCTTTACATATTTTGAGGATGTTCAAAAAGTTGAACAAAATCAACACTTAAGAAATTAGTTAATTTATGTGTTTTGCTCATGTGACAAAATTAATTATACTTAAAATTAAACACGGGAGAATAAGACGAAAATTACCAAAAAACACACGAAAATTTAGTCAAGGGTGAATGAAATTTTGTGATTAAAAACTCAACGGTGAATGACACTGAAATAGTTTAAGAAGCACTGAACTAAAGCACGATATAATAAAGAGGAACTAAACCAGTGAGGAGGCTTTGACCTAATTCCACTATGTGTGCAATCTCACATACAAAGCCAGTTCTTCTCTCGTAGGCAGGAGAGTTCAATTTGCACATTAAATGTCTTAACAATGAGCTGCAATAAATTAACAAAAGTCCTTTTTGATTTTTTTTTGCTCAGAACTATTTTCTCCACATTTCTGCCCTTTCCAAACCATTAAGTTTATTCATCTAGTAAATTTTAGGTAACAATGTGTGACTCGATAGTTCCTGCTGCTGCATAATTGAAGATCATCAGAGAAAATATCTAATCATCGTTACCACTGCTCAAAGGATCATTATAATTACACTTTTTGGAACTTAATCCTACAGCCTTGCAATAAAAGGGCATTAAACTTTATACTAATAATGAGATCATTAAATATTGGAAACCAGTTATAGTAAAATAAGTCATTAAGCATGACATTTGAGCAAAAGACATCATTAGAATGTTGAGAGAACAACAGTCAGGATTTAACAGTGCTGTACAGTATGTGTGCTGTGCTTTTCTAATCTATTTCTTGTCAGTTTAGTTGTTTCTTGCACTTCTCTTGTGTTCAGTTTGTAGAAATATTGGAGCTCATTAAGGACATTCAAGGAAGAATAAAGATTTTCCTATGTTAAACACTTTGTGAGGTATGTTGTGCGCTCTCATGTCAGGAAACTTGCTGTAAGGTAGCACCAGGCTAACGTTCTCTCTAACAACATCTCAGTCCTACCCCAGCATCAAAGTGATAATTGTGCTCTGAGCAAGATGAAGAAGTGAGTGCAACATTGCATTGATGCTGGTGTTGCTTCATCCTGTGGCACATGTTCATTTGAAACTGGGTTCACTTAAAAGGATAGTTCTTTCATCTGATGGCATTTGGTGGGTTTCTGATGCTCATGGATGAAAAAAAAACAATTGTCCCTTTCATTTTACACAAGTAACAACTTTTCAAGAGATGGTAAATACATAGCTTGCTGCTATTGAATGTTTGGTGAAAAATATATATTTAATCATATTAATTTAATATGCACATATTATATAGATTCATGGCTGATTTTTACCTTGCACTTTTTTGCCCAATAAATAAGGATAGTTAGTAAAGTTAGTTAGGGTATATACTGCAGTAACCTCTTCATCTATGTATCAAATTGAAGTGGAGCAAGACAAAGAAGTGCATGTTCCTGAGTCATAGGAGCAGAATTAGGCCTTTCGGCCCATTGACTCTACTCCACCATTTAATTATGGGTGATCTATCTTTCTCTCTGATTCCTACACTGCCTCTCCCCGTAAACGTTGACACGTTTACTAATCAAGTTTGCAGAACAAGACCCATTCTATCCATTGCTCTTATTATCCATTTATTGTCGAGCAGCTATTTGGGTCTCAAAACAGTATTACTATTACATGATTGGGTTGTCAGAATAATTTATATGAGGCGTGAATGGCAGTTAACTTCTTTATTCCCAATAACGTCAGATAAGGAGAACAGTCAAGCAAGAGACTGTTCTACAGACTCAAGCATGCAACCTTTTAATATCATATTTTGCAGGGACACATACGTAGTGGGTCACATATATTTGTTTACACGTTTGGGCATTGTAATTCATTATTCTGCCCTTACTCCTAGCAGCACAGCATTATAACTAAAATAAACCATGACATATTTAGCCGAGCACAGAAGGGAAACTTCACTGGATTAAAGTTCATTTCCCACAGAATGAAGCACTGCCCATAATCATGACAGGATGAAAGATCAGTTCATTTCCCACAATTCAAACACGGTCTATCAGGAACTCGTGAGACTTTTTTTGGCATAAAGACAAACTAGAGCAGTGAAAGATAGGGGAAAATATACTGGAAATAGAAGGTCATTTCTGCAGGAGGCCTTTTGACCCCTCATGGTTGCTCTGTCATTCAGTAAGATCATAATCTCAGTATATTTGACCTCGGCACAATATTTCTGTGCTTTCCATGTCCATTGATTCCCTTAACATGCAAAAATCTACTGATGTCTGTCTTGAATCTACTCCAGGCTCGTACGAAGCTTTTCAAAAAGGGGGGTGGCATGACAGTATTACAAAAATTTAATGTGAAGTAATGTACGCACAGCGCACATCATGAGCGTGAAGCCCCTCGCGGCCAGGGTTTTAGATGATCTCTGTTGCACTCTGTGCCTTATTTTGGAGCATTTTTGCACCAAATTTATGACCAATATTTTAGAAATAATTTTGGTGGAATCAAGATTAATGAGTGGGTGGAATGGGATGATTGGGGTCATTGTTGTATAGATTTTTTAAAAATCAAGTATTGTAATTGTAAATCTTTATTGTCATTTCCTGAGTATTCGCATACTCAGAGGAAACAAAAAAACGTTTCTCAACCAGTGTCCATTCAGTTTTCGTTACAAAATAAATAGCAATTAAAATTAAAATACATGTCATGAACAATTTAACCCTCTAATAACATTCAATAACATTCAACAGCCGTTCCGACCGGCAGCGGCACAACAACAGTGGCTCTGCTGCAGTGTGGGGGGTTTGTGCGCGATACTTGGCAGGGGGGAAAGTTCATTTAACAGTCTTATAGCCTGTGGGAAGAAGCTGAGGAGCATCCTGCTGGTTTTGCAGCTGATGCTCCTGTACCTCTTCCCAGATGGGAGGAGGGTGAAAAAGTCATGCGATGGGTGGTAAGGGTCTTTGATGATGGAGATGGCTCTGTTGATGCATCTCTTCTTGTATATGTCCAGCAGGAAGGGGAGTGGAGCACCAATAATCCTGCTTGCGGTCTTCACTATCCTGTCCAGTTGGTGCCGTTCGTACGCCTTGCAGCTCCCGAACCAGGAAGTGATGCCGTATGTCAGTGTGCTCTCTCGACAGTCCCCCTGTAAAAAGTCCGTAGTAGATGTGTGGTGGGGAGAGGCCTGCTTTCCGTAGTCTTCGGAGGGGGTGAAGTCGCTGCTGGGCTCTCTTGACCAGAGCTGTGGTGTTGGCCGTGGACGTCAGGTCATCAGACAACAGATGTAGTCCTAAGAACTTCATGCTGCTGACCCTTTCCACATCAGCTCCGTCGATGTGCAGAGGTGCATGGTGATGTTTTTCCCCCCCGCCCTCCTGAAGTCAACCACCATCTCCTTAGTTTTTCCCACGTTAAGAATGAGGTTGTGGGATTTGCACCAACCTGTGAGCAGCTCCACCTCCATCCTGTACGCCGATTCATCGTTGTCACTGATGAGACCCACTACTGTTGTGTCATCAGCGAACTTGCTGATGAAGTTGTTATTGAGTCTGGCAGTACAGTCGTGTGTCAGCAGACTAAACAGAAGGGGGCTTAGGACACAGCCTTGGGGTGAGCCAGTGCTCACGGCTATGGTTTTTGATGTCCTACTGCCCACCCTGACTGTCTGCTGCCGCTGCGACAGGAAGTTCAGGACCCAGCTACATGTGCCAGCATCAACCCCCAACAGCTCCAACTTCTCCACCAGCTGCTGCGGGATGATTGTGTTGAAAGCGGAGCTGAAGTCTATGAAGAGGATCCTGGCATAGGTGTTTTTCCGATCGAGATGTGACAACACGAGGTTCAGTGTTGTTGAGACTGCGTCCTCTGTGGATCGGTTGGCTCTGTAGGCGAACTGCAGTGGGTCTAGGTCGGCAGGTAGACTGTTTTTGATGTGCTGCATAACTAGTCGCTCAAAACACTTCATTACAATGGGTGTTAGGGCCACTGGTCGAAAGTCATTATGGCAGGCTGGGTTTGGTTTCTTCGGTACAGGGACGATGGTGGCACTCTTAAGACAATTCGGCACTACTGCCTGGCTGAGTGAGATGTTAAAAATGTCTGTGAAGACATCCTTCAGTTGCTCGGCACAGTCTCTTAGAACGCATCCAGGAATGTTGTCCGGCCCTGCAGCTTTGCGTGGATTGACGCTGGCGAAGGCCTTTTTAACTCTGGCTGCGGACAGCCTGAGCGACTGGTCACTGGGAGATGGCAGTGGTGCACGTGTCTGGGTGCTGTTTTTAACCTCAAACCGTGCGTAGAACTCGTTCAGTTCATCTGGTAGGGAGGGGTTGCTTTGGCATATCCGCATCGGGGGGGGGGGGGGGCTTGTAGTCAGTGATGGTCTGAAATCCCTGCCACAAGCGGCGTGTGTCTTTCCATTTTCGAAGTGGCTATTGAGCTTTTGTCCGTACAGCCTCTTCGCTTCCCTGATCCCCCGGGATAGGTTGCCCCTTGCCAGTTTGTATGCTTCGTTGTCCCCAGATTTGAATGCCGCATTCCGGATTCTCAGTAGGGAACACACTTCCCCAGTTAGCCAAGGTCCTTGTTTTAATAATCAAGTTGTACAGTTGTAAAATGTTATGTAAAATGTTATAAAGGAGCATGCAAAAAACGCAAATAAAATACTGTAAGTTGTTGCATGAAAGAAAACCTTTTTTTAGAAAATGTTTTGTGTTGATTTGATTGCCTGTTACTGTTAGACTGTGTTAGTGCATGCAGTGCACCTTTAATGGTCCTCCTGACCTAACAACTTCACCACATCAATTTCAACATGGAATAGTGATGTGAATACAACATTTAGTTCGACTTCAATTTCCATCATGAAAATTGAAGTCAAACTAAATGGTGCATTCACATTACTATGATCGCTTTCAAACTAACCTATTTTACTGTTATATTATTATAACAAATTCTAGTTCCATGATGACTCATAAACAAGATCACAAATCACATTTTGAATTCTCAAACATAATGTGATTGTGAATAATTGCAGAGCTGCCAAGTTTCATCGAGCATTTCCGTATTTTGATGGCTGAAAATCAGTATTTTGTTGGGGAACGGTATTTCTCACATAAATACAAAGGAACGAACTATATGGAAACTGGATTTTTGAAAATCAGTGTATTGCATGCAACCTCATGTATTCTCAAATATCATTATGGAATACTGAAAATCAGTACTATTGAATAGTGAAACCATTTTTGATTCTTGTTTATGATTCCATAACATAAAAATATAATAATTATATACATAAATTTTGCAATTCACCATATAGTTTACCAAACAATCAAACATGCTCACATGATACTGCATAACCATTCAGGTGGATGTATATTGCCATTTACCCCTACTACTACTGCCAAGTATTGGTTGATCTTAGCCTATATGCCATTCCTGGTTCCACGAATATAGCACCTCAGACCAGTTTATCTAGCATGGCAGTGCTCAGTTTGTTAATGCTGTCAAAGCATGTGTCGTTCCACAGTACACTGATGTAGGTGGCCCTACTACCTCTTCTTGCAGTGCCACATTTTGTCTCCCGAAGTGTGACTATCTTTACTGGCAGTCCTCTGTTCGTTAACGCTGTCCAAGGCCTATGTCATTCCGCAGCTAGTACACTGATGTAGGTATCCCGACTTCTACCTCTTCTTGCAGTGCCCTGTTTGGGCTCCCAAAGTGTGAGGGGATTAGCAGACAGTTCAGGGTTCCTCTCACAGTCTTTGAAAACACCCTTGGCAGACCAGCATATATTGCCATTTACCCATAAATCACATTTTCCATTTGCATTTTCTGAGAATGTAACTGTGCAAACCTAGTCACCACTTTGTCCAAGTCATGGGCAAAGTAATAGTGAATGTACATTAAGGCAAGTGCAGACAGCCTGTCATTGCTCATGGAAGTCCTGGGTAGTGATGCAGGCATCGGACACTCATGGCACGCCTGCATATATTGCCATTTAGCCAGAATTCATGTTTTCCAGTTCCATTTTCCAAGAATGTAACTGCGCAAACCTAGTCACGACTTTGTCCAAGTTATGGGCAAAGCCATAGTGTAGGTATGTTACAATACTTATCTTCAGCGGCGCTGCAATTCTGCCACTGGCCGTGAGTGCGATTTTGGCGCGTTTGGGGGGGGGGGGGGGGTTAAAACGTGGTTTTCTGGTCCTGGTCCTGGGATATATTTTAGAAACATAGAAACATATAAATTAGGTGCAGGAGTAGGCCATTCGGCCCTTCGAGCCTGCACCGCCATTCAATATGATCATGGTTGATCATCCAACTCAGTATCCCGTACCTGCCTTCTCTCCATACCCCCTGATCCCATTAGCCACAAGGGCCACATCTAACTCCTTCTTAAATACAGCCAATGAACTGGCCTCAACTACCCTCTGTGGCAGAGAGTTCCAGAGATTTACCACTCTCTGTGTGATTTTTTTTTCTCATCTTGGTTTTAAAGGATTTCCCCTTATCCTTAAGCTGTGACCCCTTGTCCTGGACTTCCCCAACACCGGGAACAATCTTCCTGCATCTAGCCTGTCCAACCCCTTAAGAATTTTGTAAGTTTCTATAAGATCCCCTCTCAATCTCCTAAATTCTAGAGAGTATAAACCAAGTCTATCCAATCTTTCTTCATAAGACAGTCCTGACATCCCAGGAATCAGTCTGGTGAACCGTCTCTGCACTCCCTCTATGGAAATAATGTCCATCCTCAGATTTGGAGACCAAAACTGTACGCAATGCTCCAGGTGTGGTCTCACCAAGACTCTGTACAACTGCAGTAGAATCTCCCTGCTCCTATACTCAAATCCTTTTGCTATGAAAGCTAACATACCATTCGCTTTCTTCACTGCCTGCTGCACCTGCATGCCTACTTTCAATGACTGGTGTACCATGACACCCAGGTCTCGTTGCGTCTCCCCTTTTCCTAATCGGCCACCATTTAGATAATAGTCTGCTTTCCTGTTTTTGCCACCAAAATGGATAGCCTCACATTTATCCGCAGACAGCCTGTTATTGCTCAAGGAAGTCCTGGTCTTTGCTTCTTCACGGATGTGAAAATGTGTTTGTCCACGTTGGCTGGATCAAAGTAAGATGCCGAGCGTGATCGCACCCACTGCAAGCATGCCGCCCAAGGCGAGCATCTCTATGCTGATCAGGCTCTTGACCAAAGGTCCCGGCTACCTCCACAGTCCAATGGAGGGGGGCAGGCAGGGTGGGCAGAGCACCGTGGAGAGACTGGCTGCCAACAAGGCCAAGTACTTGAAGTGCCAGACGGCGAAGGGGTGCAAAGTGAAGCCCAATGGGTTGGGCAGCTCTGCCCCATAGGAAGGCAGCAGCAGTGGCAGCGGGGGCAGCAGCAACACGAAGCCTTAGCTGGCCTCCAGCAAAGCAGGCAGCTGGTGCTCCCGCCTGACCGTGCATCACTCCAGCTCCAAGAGGCATGCAGGCCCAATTCACTGGTCATGTACCTGCAGAAGTGCAAGTTCATGGCATGGTGAAGTGGAGCAAGAATTAGAGCGGGATGGATGGATGGCGGGGGGTTGAGAAAGCAATCAGTGCGAAATTGATGGATTGAGGCAGGGGAATTAGTGCGTGTCAGTTGGAGTAGGTAAAATTGTGAGGGGTGAGCTTGGGGGATGTCAGTGAGGATTAGTATGGGATAGATGGGGGGGGGGGGGGGGGGGGGGGGGGGGGGATGGGAGTCAGTACCCAATGGATGGGAGGATCAGTACAGGATAAATGGCGGAATCAGTACAGGATGGATGGGGGGACAGTACAGGATGTGGGGATCAGTGCAGGATGGATGGGGGAACAGTGCAGGATGGGGGGATGGGTCAGTGCAGGATTGATGGGGGGTTCAGTGCAGGATGAATGGAAAGATCAGTGAGGATAAATGGGAAGATCAGTGCAGGATGAATGGGAAGTTCATTACAAGATGGATGGGAGGGTTCAGTGCAGGATAAATGGAGGGGGGATAGTACAGGATGAATGGGGAAGCAGTGCAGGATGGATGGGAAAGGGGATCAGGGCAGGATGAATTGGGGGACCAGTGTAGGATCACCCCGCTGCCTTGGCCGTCCCTGCCCACCACTAAGTGCCGCCACCAAAGGGGGAAGCAGTTCGGATCTCTTCGCCACCGCCTCCCCTCCGGAGTGGCACACAGGGACCGCTATGAGGGCAGCGGGGCCAACGTCGCCGCTGCTGCTCCTGTGCGAGGTCCGACATTCGCTCCGACCCTCGGTCACCCAGCACTAGAGCCTCCGCCGCCGCCGACCAAATCGAGGGCCCGTGGCGGCGGAGGGGGGGGGGGAGGGGTGGCGTGGTGAAGCGGCAGGTCACGGCCGCTGCCAGCACTGTTCAGAGTCAGTTGTTCCTGCTTCCTGCCCGGCGACGGCAGAATGGTCTCCCCGGACCGCCCGCCGGCAGCAGACCCGCTCCATGGCCACCAGGTTGACCGGCGGCGAGGCTCCGACTCCGCGGATGAAGGCGACGCACCATGCTGGGAGATACCACAGCCCCCCCCCACTCCCGGGCACGGAGAAGCGGGCCCTCCTTTTTTCCCCAAATCATCCCACGGGTCGGAATGACCCATTCGCGAGCAGTTTAACACCCCTGATTTAAAAAAAAACAAAACAGATTCCCCCTCCCGCAGCACAACACAATATTTCACAGTCTCACTCACCCAAACTAGGCCCGGGGCGTCGAGGCGTTGCATTGAAAATGGCAGCGTCTAATCCCGCCCACTGCGCACGCGTGGAGAGACATTTCACGTCCAGTGATTATCCAAGTCACTCTGCAGCTTCATGGCATCCTCATTGCAGCTCACACTGTCACCCAGCTTCATGTCATCCGCAAACTTGGAGATATCATGTTTAATTCCCTCGTCTAAAGCGTTAATATATATTGTAAATAACTAGGGTCCCAGCACCGATCCTTGCGGCATACCACTAGTCACTGCCTGCCATTGTGAAATGGACCTGTTAAATTCATACTCTTTTCTTCCTGTATGTCAACCAGTTCTCAATCCATTTCCACACCCTACCCCCAATATCATGTTCTCTAATTTTGCGCACTAATCTCTCGTGTGGACCTTGTCAAAGGCTTTTAGAAAGTCCAGATACACCGCATCCACTGGCTCTCCCTTATCCATTCAACTTGTTACATCCTCATAAAATGGCGGATGATTTGTGAAGCATGATTTCCCCTTCATAAATCCATGCTGACTTTGACCAATCCTGTCACTACTCCCCCCCCCCCCCCCCCCCCCCCTCATTAACCCCTTTGTCCTCCTCTGTTGAGTTCTACATTTCTCGCTGTCCTCAAGTTTGCTGCTTCCCTGGCCAATTTATATGCCTCTTCCTTGGATTGAACACTATCCTTGATTTCCCTCATATTAAATCAACCATTTCTCAGCCCACCAACCAATCAAGATTCTAGTGCAATTTTCAACAACCATCTTCACTATCTACAATACCATCCACTTTAGTGTCATCTGCAAACTTACTAATCGTGCCTTGTACGTTCTCATCCAAATCATTGAAATAATGACAAAAGAGGATCTTGCTAAGGCTGACAATTCAAGCACTAGTGGCACTTATTGCCATTCATCTTCACAAGAAGTAAAATATCCTTGCACACAGTCTGTGGGAGATCTGTTGTGATGTTATCCCTCAATCAATTTCAACTAAGTGGATGTATAAGATGCTGGAAACTCTCATACATGTCTGGCGGCATCTACAGAGAATTAGAATGAACATCTAGAAACTACAGATGCTGAAAATCTGAAGTATAATCAGAACATGGAGGCACCAGGACTGCAGATGCTGGAATCTGGAGCAGCAAACAATCTGTTAGAGGAACTCACTGGTTCGAGCAGTATCTATTGGAAGGAAAAAAATTCTTGACACTTCAGAATTTTACTTTTACTTTAGACCAAGAATGGAGTGGGAATTTAGCTAATATAAAGAGGAGAGGGTGGGGGGTAAGTTTGAAAACCGTGGGGTGAAGGACAGCAGGCAGGTAGGGGAGGGCGTGGGGTGGAGTGGAGAGACAGAAGCAGGAACTTGATTGTTGGAGGCAGACAAAAAAAGGGCAGATGGAACCAGGTAGGGGGAGAAGAAGGTGGAAAGGTGGAAAAATGAAGGTGGAAAGGTGGGTGATAAGCAGGAACACAAAGGTTATTAGTGTTGTAATCTGATGCCAGATCATCTCTGGTTCCATCAGCTCTCATACTCTCCTCATCACATTCCTCAATCATTTTCCTGCTTGTAACCCAGCAGATTGTTTCTTGCCAAACATAGAACATGCTGGATGTACTCAGCATGTCAGGTGACATCTATGGTGAGATCAACATTTTTATGAGCTTGATGGTCCTTCATAGGCTTTCCCCATTGGAAGGTTTATGAGTGTTTTGCTGTTGAGATGACAGTGGTCCTGTACCTCCATGTTATGAGATGGCCTTGTTAGTACATCGCCCCTTTCCACAGCTCACAATATATTAGTCATTTTCCCTTCAAGCTAATTCCCAGGGTGAATGTTTTATACTTTTTCTTTTATCCCGAAAAGTGCTTTCAAAGACAAATTCATAGAGGTATTTGGGAACCATAAGTTACCAGGAACAATTTTCTCATTGAAAGGTATATGCAGCAAAATGGTCACCAGTCCTCCAATACAAAACTCTACAAATTTCAAGCAGGTGTTGCAACTTTAAGATATTCCCTCAGGGTTTTGTTCGTGGAGCGAGTTAGTTCAAGGATCTAAGTAAAAAGAGCCTGAATTTTTGTTGTTATAATTTATGAAAATGGCTAATTATAGATTCATGCTGTGATTATTTAATAACCTTTCAACAGTATTTAGTCTGAATTAACAAATAGATTAGGTGTGTATGGATTTCTTTATGCAGTCAATCCTCCCGAGGTCTAAATCACACAGTGGGACACGATGTCAGCATAAACAGTTCATATTCCTTTTGCTGGATTTGTATCAACAATCTCTTCAGGTGTTTGTGTTTGGCTCATCCTGTAATTCAATGCAGTGGGCTTATTGTGGTGATACAAAATACAATGGGTGTAATAGGGTTGTGCCATGCAGGTGGCTGCCCTGTTGTAGATGTGTTCATAATTTCAGTGACTCAGTATGCACGGTGTAGTTCACTCATACACATTCACAAGCAGATGCATCATCAGCTTGTTTCCAAGCTATCTTGGAAATTGATGTCAAGCCCTAAACCAGCAATTTCACTATATTTCATCTTGCCACAACATAGTTCTTTCAACTGAGAAATCTGACAACTTTGGGGATGTTATTGATCCACTGGGGCTCCTTGTCAAACCAGGCAAGTGTTGGATTAAAACAGAAGAGGGTAGATAAACATGTTTTTACTACGAGATAGTTTTTGTTTTAAATAAGCAAAACCATTCATCCTTCTTCAAGTACATCTACCCACATTACTATGTGTCTTCTACTCTTTTCTTTCTCCAAACAGACATTTAGGTAGAGTTTAACCAGTGCACTTCCTCAGCATTTAGCATAGGTTTGGGGAATCTTGAGCTAATTACCTTCTAAAAGCAACCATGACCTAACTCCAGCACAGGTCCTGTATCCTAGTTCTTTAAAAGTGACGTGAGCAATTTGGGTATAGAAATTCGAACAGTATAACAGCACAGGAAAAGGCCCTTCAGCCCACAATGTCTGCCGCACATGATGCCAAGTTAAACAAATTTGCTCGTTATCCATATCTCTCCATTCCCTGCATATCGATGTGCCTATCGTGTAAATGCCACTATTATATGCCAATAAACATTAAGTGGTGAGAAGGGATGTTGTGGAAGCTAAGGATGGATACGTGATTTAAAAACTAATATAGAAAAGCTAAGCAAGTGGACAGATGAATGGCAAATTAAATTTAATGCAAATGTTGGTTTGACAAAACAGAAATTATTTTGGGAGATATTACTCTTCAATCAATTCCCATCAAATCCCAAAATGTCTTTGGGGCCTTCCATGAGTATACATAACGAGGCAGGAGACCTAATTATGTCTTCTCCTTTTACGTCAAGTGGCTTATTACCAATGATACAGACCGACATCTGATCATTAAGGAAGTCTTGGAAATTGTAGAGTACTCTAGGTACAGTGGTGCAGCTGGTAGAGCTTTTGCCTCACAGCGTCAGAAACTCTGGTTCGACCTTGACCTCAGTTACTATGAGTGTGTGGTTTGCATGTTCTCCCTATGATTGTGTGGGTTCCTTTGGGTGCTCTGGTTTCCTTCCACATCCCAAAGACGTGCGGGTTTGTTGGTTAATTGGCATCTGTAAATTGCCCCATGTATATAAAGAGTGGATGAGAATGGGGGATAACATAGAACAAATGTGAATTGATGATCGATGGTTAGTATGGACTTGGTGTGCAGAAGGGCCTTTTTGCATGCTGTATCTCTAGACTAAACATTAACTTAGTCACTTTTAAATTTAAACAACTTGAAGCAACAGGTTTCCTTTACTGACAGATTTTGGCAATGAGTTGTGGGTTCCGAGCATTCAATAGCATTTGACCATTCATCTAGTGCAAGTGTTAAAAAAAAGATTTTATTGAATTACATTTTACGTGTTATTTTAGCAATACACACAATTGGTAACCTTTGTACCAATATAGATATTCTCTTTTTAAGAGCAATATTCCAAAAATAGCAGGACTAAAATTATTGGAACTGAACTTACAACATGTTTGTTGGTTTATCAAGATTGTTATACTCTCTTTATTTTGGATCCCCCTTGCGGCAAATATTGGGAAAATTGTTCCTTTGTGTTGACTCCAGGTTTGTTTACGAGTTTCGAAGGTGTTTACCTGCTTGCTGAATATAGTCATAAGGGAAAGTCTTCCTCATTAAACTGTCACATCTGGTCTTTGTTTTTCTTCCGTCTGCTTAAGATACTAACCTAGGATCTCTCCTTGAGTAGCCGTTGTGTAGATGTGAATCTAAAAAATGGCTTCTCCATGTTAAACAGAACCTTTAGGGCCAGTTCTTCTCACTGTACCAACCACCTGTTTGACATATAATTAATCACAAGGTGGATCGGTACTACAATTTACCTGCTGCACATTTTTTAAAGAAGATCATAAACCAACCTTGATCTCTTTATTGATGGACCAGGTTTGTGGAGGGGAGGGTGTTAAATAATCACTTATTCATTAACCTTTCTCTGTTTGAAAGAGAATTAGAAAATTGGTATGAAAACTGAAGGAAAATACTGTAGAAACAAGGATCTGCAGATACTGTTTTACCAAGGAAAGACACAAAGTGCTGGAGTAACTCTTCCCTGGAGAACATGGATTGTTTCAGAACCCCTCTTCAGACTGATACTGTAAAATACTGTAGATAGAACATACAGTAGATGTTTCTAATCCTAAATGAAAATGCTGGAAACACTTATATTGAAAGGTCATTGATATTAAACATTAACTGTATTATTTTTCTTCATGGATGTTGCCTAACCTGATGAGCATTTCCAGTATTTTCAGTTTTCATACCAATTTTCTAATTCTCTTTCAAACATTACATCATTTTAGCCCACATCACTAAATAAGGATGGCATCAGTGTTGAGTTAACAGTGTCAACCAATTACTGGCCCGAGAGTGGTTTATTTATTTTCCACTGAGTGCTAAGTTCTCCCTTGAATTATAAGTTGGCCAAAGTTATCCATTTAGACAATAGACAATAGACAATAGGTGCAGAAGAAAGCCATTCGTCCCTTCGAGCCAGCACCGCCATTCAATGTGATCATGGCCATCCCCAATCAGTACCCCATTTGGTAGCTAGCGACCCTTTCTGTTTTATTTTTTTGGGATGTGAGGGTTACTGGCAAGTCTTCATAACGCACCCCTCATTTCCTTGAGCAGGGTGCTGGCCAGCCGAACTATTGCAGATGTAAGCGTTTGATGGGATTTAGAACGAAGGACCAACGATACAGTATATTTCCTAATCATAATGGTGTATGTCATGAAGGAGAATTTCGAGTGGTTAAGGAAGTGAGTGTTTGAGAGAGTGGATGAGATAATAGTTAGGAGATGGGGATGGAGGTGTGTTTTTCTAGCCATTTTTCCCATTTCTTGAAAGTTTTTTGAACTGCGCTCTAGGCTAATGGAGTGTAATCCATAACATTCCTGATTTGAGCCTTGTGGAAATGTTGATGTGGATACTAGACACTGGAGGAAACCTATTCTCTGATCTGCTGTTGTAGCCATGATACTTGTATAGCTTCCTGATGAGTGATTGGACAATTGTGTCTGCCCAGGACATGGAAAGGAGATGACTCATTGATAAATAAACAAATGAACCTCAATGGTAGATAATTATAATCTCTCTTGCTGGAGATATTTATTGTCTGCCACCTTTTTGACAATTTTTTGAATGCATTTTTTTACCAAGGAGTCATGTCATCTATGTCTTACTGTATGCAGCCACGGATTGCTTCATTCGCTGGGAAGTGGCAATTGGAATACATCATTGTGTAATCATCTAAAAAACATCTCCTCTTATTATGGAAGGAAGATCTTTGACAAATCAGCATTAGAAACGGGCCCTGAGGAATTCCTGATAAATGTGTTGAGGAAGGGCATAGTCATGGAGCCTGCACCACCTGTTAGCTGTTTACTTATCCACCATCATTGATGACCAGATCTGGTAATATTGCACAACCTCAATCTACTAATGGTTGTGGCTTGGTGTCTCATATCTAAGTGTCAGATGTGCTCTGGCATTGTCTGCATTGCAACATCAGATCTAAGGCATGACCCATTACTACTTGTTGACTAGGAGGACCATGAGTAACCTCCTCTTTTGTCCAGTAGGGCGTCTTTAAGCTTCCTTGCCCTAGCCTGCTCCTGATCATGAAATCCCATGATCACTAATTGTCTTCAAATCCTTGTTCACGTTAAATGCCCAGAATTGTTCCTTCCCCATCTCAATTCCTGTTCCTATTTAATGAGGGCCATTAATTTGACTGTAATTCAAACAAGAACTTACAACAATGGATGTTACAAACCTTACATGCATGAACTATTCCCCCTAAGCATTCACTTTAAGTTGCTCTTCACTATGTCTTGTCCCTTCCTATATTTCTAATAGTATCCCGGAAGGCTGTTAAATTGCAGGGAGTGAGGTTACAAATACCTGGGAAGTTGACCTTGGACAGCTTAGAGCTGGTTCAGAAGAAGATGTTCGGATCCTTTAAGTCTTTTTTTTTGATGAAGAAACCAATTACTAACTTTACCATATCGAAATACTAAATTTCCAATTGCTCATCCTTTGCAAACTGTGTTTGAATCAACCACCATTGGGTTTTGTATTGCATCTAAATGATTAGGAGACTGAAAACAGTTTTTCTCATGTCACCTCTGCTACTTTTTACGAACAGTTTGTATGTCTTATTGAGCAAAGCCAGCTGTGCAAACAGTTTGGCTTTGTTGAATATGCTTCATGTTGATTTTGCTTGGTATTCCAATGACAGTTTTTGTTGTGGCCCAAGGCTCATCCATCACCAATTTGTGCTTGCAAGTGGCAGGGAGGCAGTGGATAGTGTTGTAAGGACCGCATGGTAGTGCGGAGGTTGGGGAGAGATGGAGTGAATGGTGTCTCCTCTTGGGAATAATGGTGGTAGCAAGGTTGAATTCAGGGACTCAATGTGGCAGCTGGCTGCTGGGACTGATTGAGGATTGAGTTTGGGAAGCTTGGGATGGAAGGTAATCAAAAATGGAGCCAAGGGTATGAAGGGATCAAGTGCAGAGATGAGATTGATGGGTATGGCAGTTATCGGAGAAGTATGAAATAAAGAATGTTACATTTTCAATGACATTACATTGAAATAAACAGAGCCATATGATTAAGTTTTTAGACAACGCTTTTGAAACTAATTAAATCCCTTAAGTTTTTCAAACACTTCCTTTAGTAAGTATTTCAACCCGGGCCCCGCCACATTGTTTATCCCCTTAAATATTCCAATAAATTTCTTCTGCACCCATGCCAAAGACTTCATTTAAAGTGCAGTGCCCAGAATTACACACAATACTCCAGCTGGGATACTCTGCTTTATATAACTTTGGTGAGACTTCCATGTATTATAATCTGCGGCTGTGCTTATTCTAATAAAGATGGAATTAATAAGTGGTTATTGAATCCAGTAAACCAGATACGTTAACCATTTGGTTCATCTGCCTCTTGCAACTATTCATGTACAACCACCCGATTTCATTATTTCTTCATTCTCCTCAGTTCTCTCTATGTTTGTCAGTGACATGTATGACCTCATACCTTTTTAATGGTCGCACATTCCTCTGTAGATTAAAAAAACCCTCTGTGCTGCTACATCTGCCTTGAGCATCAATGTTTTCTGCATTCTTGAATCATTATCAACGTGCATGTCGTGAGATGCAGGTATTAGGCTTGAAGTTGTGCCAATGGTGCGAGTCAGAAATTGAATGTTGTAAAGTCAATATCCAGCCTCTCTGGTAGAACATTGTGAGGTGGTGAGTGATTGATGTGCAGCTGACTGATTCAAATTCATTATAAATCTGGTTGGTTATTTTGTTGCTATTTGCAGACCCACGCTCTGTACAATTTGACCACCATGTTTCCTATTTACTAACAATGTTTTCTGGCTAATACGACATCAAGAATTTGAAAAGTTTAGAACTAAATTCAGCTTCATATTTTTTTTCTTGTTCATCGCTCCAAATTCATTCAGCTGCCTAGGTCTTTGGCTTTTGACTTTTTGATCAGTTTGTTATCTGATTGACTAGTGCAGTGATATTAACCATAGAGGAGGATGAATCATTACCGCATTTCCCGGCAATGAAGACGCTATTTTGTACCCAAAAATAAGGCACAAAAATTTACCTGCGTCTTGGAGGCTGAAGGTTAGGTTGTTATCCAAGAAAGATACTTGGCTATCCCTCAGTACAGCAACATCAACAGCTCTGCGCCCGGATCGCCGTGGCAGCGGTGAGTGAGTGAGTTGCTGGTATGATCCCAAACCCCCTCCTTTCAACGCTCCTGCCCGTGCTGACTCGGGCCTGACTCCCCACACACTGTGAAAGGAACTCTCCCCCCAATTGGTCCCTTGAACTAGTATGTCATTGAATAAGATCACAACTGATTCAACTTGTCCCAGTGTGCTCCCGTTTTTCCCACCATCTCTCCACCTGCCATCACCCTCCACCCCCCATCCATTCAATCATTCAGAATGGAGGAGATCTGGAAGCCTTGGGCTAATTGAATTGTTAATTTCTTTATTTTTATTTTTTATTTTTTGAGCATGAGAAATTCTATGTCCCAATAGCCTTTTTTAAAAAAAATTTAGCAACTCAAAATTGGGGTGCGTCTTCGATAGAGGTGCGTCATCATTGCCGGGAAACACGGTAATTCTCTGAATCTTATTTGACAGCACAGAAAAATCTTGATCCAATAGGAAGTTCATTACAAAACAAAACATCAAATGGAATGGTGTTGCCATGACATGGTAACAGCTTGAATTACATCAATGCTTCCAATGCAATTGCATTTCAGACGCAAAAAATAGAAGTTCACGGCTTATTTTGCCAATTTTCAACAATGATATCACATATTCAGTGAGTTCAAGTTGAAAAAATAAATGGTGGAAACTTGGATGGTTTACAAATGAGATTTTGTAAATATTTGGTCAGTGGAAGATAGTCATACAACATGGAAACAGATCCTTCAGCTCAAATCATCCAGCAGAACAATATGCCCATATCCCGTTAAACCTTTCCTATCCATCTAGCTGTCCAAATGTTTTTTAAATGTTATTATTGTACTTACCTTGACTCCTTCCTGTGGCAGTTCGTTCCACATACCCACCATCATCTGTGTGAAAACATTTCCAGTTCCTATCACATTTTTCCACTCTCATCTTGCCCTTATGCCCTTTAGTTCTTGATTCTCAAACCCTCAGGGATAAAGACTGTGTGCATTCCCCCTATTTATTCCCCTTCTGATTTTATACGCCTCTGTAAGATCACCCTTCAGCCTCCTGTGCTCCAAGGGATAAAGTCCAAGCCTGCCCCTCCACTCTCTGTTGCTCAGGCCCCTGAGTCCTGGCAACCTCCTTGTAAATTATTTCTGCATGCTTTCCAGCTTAATTGGATCTTTCCTATAACAGAGTGACCAAAACTGAACTCCAAATGCAGGTTCAACTACTTATTGGACAACTGCAACATAACGTTACAACCCAGATTCAATCCACTAACTTATGAAATGCTTCTTCACCACCCTGTCTACCTGCAATGCCATTTCGGGGAATTATGTACTATGTAGTTGTACTCCTCAAACTCTCTGTAGTCAATCCATCTTTGTTGGGCTTTAAGAACCCATAAGTTTGCTTTTGATTTCAGTACCTGTTTTTAAACAAAATATTAAAATAATGTGAATATGAACAGGTAAAGTCAATACTCTGTGCAATAATACATAACCTCTCCATCTTAATTTACTCTTTTTATGAGAAAGGTTGTCATCATCAAAGTTTATTTCTGTCATTAATTTGAACTGCACGGTGTATAAGCTAAATATCACCATTGCTAAATATCACCATTGAGGAATAAGCCTTATGGAAAGCATTTAAGGACCATTAAGGACCTTTGGACTGAATACTGCAACATTTTAAAGAACAATAATGAGGGAACTAAGGCATGCCAGGACTCTGGTTTTGATTACCAATAAGAAAAATAACTCTAGAGATCCAAGGGAGGTCTTGGCGCCCAGCCATGAAGCTGTAGTAGCATCACTAATTGTGGAGTTTACAAACTTCCAGCGTTTAGAGGAGCCAGAAGACTTCATCAAACTGAAAGAAATTGGAATAGAATAAAAAGCGGGAAGACATATTTTTATAACAAAAAATTATGGAAATTTGTGCCCCAGAAGAAAATTATCTGGCCCACTGTGCTTGCACCAGTCAAATAATGATGTATTTTAGAACAGTTCCACTTCTAGGCTCTCAGTCTGTAGCATTGCTGGTTAAAACCAATTATGTGCTCTTCCAGATACATTTAAAATATTATGAATAGAAGGACTATGGGGTTCAAGTCCATTTTTTTACTTCTCCCTACCTATTCAGGAACTATGGTTTGATTGAAACACAAGTCCTTCAACTCTCAGAGTCTTAGATTTGTACAGCACAGAAATGGGACATTTGCGCCACTATGTCCATACCAGCCATTTTTGCCCCTCTACTGTAATCCCATGTGCCTGCATTAGGCCTGTAAATTTCTATGCTTTGCCTTTTTAAGTGCTTGTCTTAATGTCTGTTAAATGTAATTATAGATAATTCCACCACTTCTAGTGGCAATGAGCAAACACATTTCTCTGCAAAAAAACATTTCCCATCAAATCTCATTTAAAATTCCTTCTTTAAACATATGCTTTTTAATTTAGAGCCCTACCATGGGATGGCCAAGCATACTGAAATCCCACTATACTCAAATTTTCCCATACATAAAGTCACAGAATCATAGAGCATAGAAACAGGCCTGTTGGTCCAACTTGCCCATGCCTACCAAGACACCCCATCTATGATACTCCCATTTGGCTCATCACCCTCTAAACCTTAGAATGTAGAAACAAAGAAATGCAGATGCCCAGAGGTCATGAAGCATCTCTGGGGAACATGGATAGGTGACATCTGAAAAAGAGTCTCCACTGGAAACATCACCCATCCAAGTTCTCCAGAGATGCTGCATGACCTGTTGAGTTACTCCAACACATTGTGTCCTCCCTCTAAACCTTTCTTATTCATTTTTCAAGCTAGTAGTAATAATATATTTAATTATATATTCAAGGATTCAGGTTGCAACGCTTCTTCAGAGAGATTGTGTTGATTACATCTTTAACCTTAAAGGCTTAGAAGAATGAATGGAGATCTCATTAAAGTGCAGCAGGGCAGGATGGATAGAAGTTGTTCTCCCTGGCTGATGATGGGCAAACTGGGCATGTCGAACATAGAACATATAAAAGTGCAGCACAGGAACAGGCCTGTTGGCACACAATGCCTGTGCCGATCATAATGCCATGGTAAACTATACTCATCTGCTTGCACATGATCCATATCCCTCCATTCCCTGCATACCTACAGCATGTGCCCCTCTCAAAGCTAGAATTAGGAATCATAGTCGCAGGATGAGGCCATGACATTTGAGGGTGAGGATAATAGTGAAACAACATTATTCTTTAGCAAATAAGGCAGTGGAAGTATAAGTTACTGAATTTAATTATTAAAATTTCCTTCACAGCTAAATATTAAGACACGAGACATCAGAGGTAGAGGGAGAGGGAATGAATGAGAATATGGTACTGAGGTAGAAAATCAGCAGCAGAGTACTAAATGACAGAACAAGCATGGCTTTTATATTTTCTATGTTTTCTATGTTATTTTTTTTCTAATATGTTGTATCATTTTTTCTTCATTGTTCTCAAACCCTGGATATCATTGTAAATCTCCCTTGCATCCTTTCTCATGTTTTCTCATTCTTCAAACTGAAAGAAATTGGAATGGAATAAAAAGAGGGAAGACGTATCTTTATAATTATGATTTAAAAATTATGGAAATTTGTGCCCCAGAAGAAAATTATCTGGCCCACTATGCTTGCACCAGTCAAAGAATTATGTATTTTAGAACAGTTCCACTTCTGGGCTCTCAGTCTGTAGCATTCCAGGTTAAAACTAATTAAGTGCTCTTCCAGATACATTTAAAATATTATGAATAGAAGGACTGTGGCAAAGAAGCAAAGAGTAGGAGTAAACAGGTCCTTTTCAGAATGGCAGGCAGTGACTAGTGGGGTACGGCAAGGCTCAGTGCGGGGACCCCAGCTATTTACAATATATATTAATGATTTGGACGAGGGAATTGAATGCAACATCTCCACGTTTGCGGATGACACGAAGCTGGGGGGCAATGTTAGCTGTGAGGAGGATGCTAGGAGGCTGCAAGGAGACTTGGATAGGTTGGGTGAGTGGGCAAACGCATGGCGCTCGCAGTATAATGTGAATCAATGTGAGGTTATCCACTTTGGTGGCAAGAACAGGAAAGTAGGCTATTATCTGAATGGTGGCCAATTAGGAAAAGGGGAGATGCAACGAGACCTGGGTGTCATGGTACACCAGTCATTGAAAGTAAGCATGCAGGTGCAGCAGGCAGTGAAGAAAGCGAATGGTATGTTAGCATTCAAAGCAAAAGGATTTGAGTATAGGAGCAAGGAGATTCTACTGCAGTTGTACAGGGCCTTGGTGAGACCACACCTGGAGTATTGCGTACAGTTTTGGTCTCCTAATCTGAGGAAAGACATTCTTGCCATAGAGGGAGCACAGAGAAGGTTCACCAGACTGATTCATGGGATGGCAGGACTTTCATATGAAGAAAGACTGGATAGACTCGGCTCGCTAGAATTTAGAAGATTGAGGGGGGATCTTATAGAAACTTACAAAATTCTTAAGGGGTTGGACAGGCTAGATGCAGGAAGATTATTCCTGATGTTGGAGAAGTCCAGAACAAGGGGTCACAGTTTAAGGATAAGGGGGAAGTCTTTTAGGACCGAGATGAGGAAAACATTTTTCACACAGAGAGTGGTGAATCTCTGGAATTCTCTGCCACAGAAGGTAGTTGAGGCCAGTTCATTGGCTATATTTACGAGTTAGATGTGGCCCTTGTGGCTAAAGGGATCAGGGGGTATGGAGAGAAGGCAGGTACAGGATACTGAGTTGGATGATCAGCAATAATCATAGTGAATGGCGGTGCAGGCTCGAAAGGCTGAATGGCCTATTCCTGCACCTATTTTCTATGTTTCTATGTTTCCTCTAGTGTGATGAGCAGAACTGTGCACAGTCCTCTGACTGTGATCTAATTAATGTTTCATACAGTTCCACAGTGAAGCAAAACCTCTCTCTGTTCTAATACTTTCTGGCTCAGGTAATCAAGACAAGTATCCAGTGTGTTTACTTAATTACCTTTAATCCTGTTCTGCTACCTCTTGTGATCTGAGAGCACTTGCTCCAAGATGTACCTGTTCTTTTGCATATGTAGAAAACCTCCTCATCAGCACCCACCTGTTTCTTGCCAAGCTTTGACCTGCCCTCTCCTCTCTTCCAGCTTTTTCCTGCTCCAAAATCGGTCTGAAGGAACGCCACCCATCAATGTTCTCCAGACATGCTGCCTGACCCACTGAGTTATTCTAGCACTTTGTGTCATGTCTTGTAAACCTGCATTCCTTGTTATTACATAATGCCACGTTAAACTAATCTGCTCCGTCTGTACACAATCCATATCCCTCCATTCCCTGCAGGTCCATGCGCCTATCTAAAATTCTCTAGAATGCCACTATCGTATCTGCCTCCACCACACCCCTGGCAATGCATTCCAAGCACACATCACTCTCTTTGATTAAAAACAACTTTCCCTGCACATTATCTTTAGACTTTTTCCCTTTCACTAGAGAGCTATGACCTCTAGTCCTTGTCACCCTGAAGATGTCCAGGTTAATAGGTGAATTGGTCATTGTGAATTGTACCTAGAGTTGTAAAATCTGCGACGAGTAGATGGGAAAGTAGGGAGAATTGGTTTGAGGGAAAAAGTAAAATTAATGGCAAATAGGATTGTTCTGAGTCAACATAGACGCAATAGGCTGAAATGGTCTCCTTCTAAACTGTAAGAAAATACGATAAAATGGTAGCTGCTTTACTGAGATTACTAAAATGAGATCACAGTTGTAATATTAAAAAAAAACAGCATTCTATTTGCTGATAGGAAGCTCCCACTAACAATATGTAATTGATGAAATAATTGCCTGGAAGTTTATTACTGGTCAGTAACCATGAAAGTACTATGTTGTTAAATGAGTATGTTATACTCTGCCCCCAACTTCATTCCATTGTAACTTTATGGCAGCTTTATTGCTGACTACAGGGATTAATTTCTAGATAACTCTCTTTACTTGACATTTATTGAGGGATAAATGTTGGCCAATACCCAGGAGATAACCGTGCTGCACAATGTTTGAAATAGTTTTATGTCTACCTGAGTGAGCAGATGAAAACTTAATTTAGTGACTCATCCAAAAGACAGTCCACAGACAGTCCATCCCTCTCACAGCACGTGTGAATTGTCAGCATAGATTGTGTGTCACAGTCTGTGCAATCAACCTTCTGACTGAGAGAGAACTACACACTGAGCCATAGATGACACTAAATCTAACTTCTGCCATGTCCATCTCAGCTCCATGAGACCAATTTGTTCCCGAGAATAGCTGCACAAATGTCATTACTGGGTAGATGAGGATGTAGACTGGCGGCATTAAATTCTGATTGATCGAGGAACAAGATGTGAAAAATGCTGGAAAAGCAAAACAATTCAGACAGTATCCAAAAAAATGCTGGCGTTTTCATCTCGTGCCAATATCGATATATGCATTCTATTTCTGGCTTCTTTGGTGTTTTCTTTTTCAGATTTTTGTTTTTGGTGCCAATTTCCTGGCACTCAGAATACTTCTCTTTTTTAATGATCTTCCAAACTATAAATAAATATTCCGACAATAAACTTAGTTGGCAAGTGTTTGGCACTATTGAAGAAAACAGTTAGTTCCTGAGATTCATGTCACACAGAGTTATTGCCAGTTATTTTTTTATAGCTTAAGAGGTCACATATTTATGTGCATTTTACTTCTAATAAGAAGCCGTCTATACATGGGTTTGTAATTTAATGACCCTAACCGTTCCAAAGGTTTGCCCAATTTGAACAGATCTGAATACCTGCCAAAATGATCTCATATTCTAATACAGACTTTGTTTCTTACTGGTCATGTAGACTGGCCAGAAAATATAGGATAGAGACAGATAAAGCGTCCAACGCCTTCCCAAGGTGGTCTGTCCAGACCTCCCAGTCCTGCAACAAGCATTTTGGCAAATGGCTTTAAGATTTTTGTTTCTACTCAAAAGTAGTAGGGGCGGCACAGTGGCACAGCAGTAGAGTTGGTGCCTTACAGCACCTGCGATCCAGGTTCGATCCTGACTATGGGTGGTTATCTGTAGGGTGTTTGTGCATTCTTCCTGTGACCACATGAGTTTTGCCCGGGTGCTCCAGTTACCTCCCACACTCCAAAGATGTGCAGCTTTGTAGGTTCATTGGCTTTGGAAAAAATTGTAAATTGTTCCTAGTGTGTAGTGTGTGCAAGTGTAAGGAGGATCGCTGGTCGGCGCGATGGGCCGAAGGGCCTGTTTTAGCGATATATCTCTGTTTTAGCAATGTAGCCAAATGAGGTTGCCATTGGGTGTGGCAACATCACCTGCAGCAGTCTGTTCTTTCATCCTTTTAAAAAAATGTTTAGTCTGTCAAACGTTTTGTTTTGGAGGTCTTTTAGTCTTTTTACCTGGGGGTGGGGGGAGGAGTGGGAAACTGTTTTTCTCAGTCACTACCTGGTCGAGGATGTGTTTTTTCTCTGAGCCGTAACTTCGCCCGCTCCTCGCGGCCCACCATCTGGATTGGCGTGGCCTTTCCTGCTGGAGACCGGCCCAAGCTCCAGCTTCTGCAGCGGCGCAGCACTGAAGTACCATCGCGGAGCGGGCGATGACTTACTAGAGTCGCCGTGTTGGAGGCTCCGGAGTGCTGGGACTGCCGACTCTAACACCGTGGAGCTGTGGTTTGCGGAGCTCCCAGCTGCGGGCGGAGCTGACTTTAATCACTGCAGAGGCGTGTGATCTTTCACCGAGGTCACCAGTGTTTGCGTTCCGCCCAGCTAGGCATGTGGACTTCGGGAGCCATGGTCTCCCGTAGGAAGCGGCCAATTCAGAACTCTAAGCCGTTGGGAGTGTTCTTCCGACGCTGGAGTTCCATCATTGCGGCGAGAGGGCCTGAAACATCGGGCCGCCGTTAGCAGTGACTGCGGAGGCCTCAATAGGCCCCGACCATGGGTGAACAAGAGAAAGTGGACTGAACTTTGATGCCTTCCCTCACAGTGGGAAACGTTGATTCCGCTGTGGGGGGATGTTTTTATGTTTTATGTTAAATTCTATAGTGTTATGCTTATCTTATTTGTGTGCTGCATGGTAACTCAAATTTCACTGCACAAATTGGTGTATGTGACATTTAACTCAAATTTCACTGCACAAATTGGTGTATGTGACAATAAATGTCCTTTGTCCTTTGTTCTAAACTAAAACTAAACAATGTCTTGACTTATCTACCTTCATATCCCTTAGTGGGTCCAGCACCTCCTCAACCGTAAAATGGACTGTTTTCAAGACCTTCATTATCTGTCCCAAGTTCCCTGGTCATCATTTATTTATCCATAGTAAAAACAGAAGAGACATACTCATCGAGGAATTTGCTCATCTCCTGCGGCTCATCGCATGAATGACTGGTTTGGTTTCTGAGTTATCTTATTTTCCTTAATACACTTATTCTGATCCTAAAATGACACAGGAGCATTGTTATTCTTTGCATGCTCTTTCCAGAGAAGGATCGACTGCAAAACAATACAATCACACTACTCTTTTAGACAAAAGTGCTGGAGAAACTCAACGGGTGAGGCAGCATCTATGGAGCAAAGAAAATAGGCGATGTTTCGGGTTGAGACCCTTCTTCAGACTGATGTGTGGGGGGGGTGAAGAAGAAAGGAAGAGGCAGAGACAGTGGGCTGTGGGAGAGCTGGGTAGGGTAGGGGAAAAAAGGAGAAAGCAGGGACTACCTAAAATTGGAGAAGTCAATGTTCATGCTGCTGGGGTGTAAACTACCCAAGCGAAATAAACATTTCTGCAGAGACCGCTCCCTCCATAACTCCCTGGTCAATTTGTCCCTTCCCACCCAAACCACCCCCTCTCCTGGCACTTTCCCTTACAACCGCAATAAATGCTACACTTGTCGCTTTACCTCCCCCCCTTGACTCCATCCAAGGACCTAAGCAACCTTTCCAGGTGCGGCAGAGGTTCACCTGCACCACCTCCAACTTCATCCATTGCATCCACTGCTCTAGGTGTCAGCTGCTCTACATCGGTGAGACCAAGCGTAGGCTTGGTGATCGCTTCGCCCAACACCTCCACTCGGTTCGCAATAACCAACCTGATCTCCCAGTGGCTCAACACTTCAACTCCCCCTCCCATTCCAAATCTGACCTCTCTGTCCTGGGCCTCGTCCATGACCAGAGTGAGGCCCACCACAAATTGGAGGAGCAGCACCTCATATTTCGCTTGGGTAGTTTACACCCCAGCATTATGAACATTGACATCCAATTTTAGCTAGTCCCTGCTTTCTCCTTCTCCCCCACCCCCCCTTCCCAGCTCTCCCACAGCCCACTGTCCCCGCCTCTTCCTTTCTTCTTACCGCCCCCCCTCCCACCCCACACCCCCATATCAGTTTGAAGAACGGTCTCGACCTAAAACACCACCTATTTCCTTTGCTCCACAGATGCTGCCTCACCCGCTGAGTTTCTCCAGCTGTTTTGTCTAAAAGAGGAGTGCGATTGTATTGTTTGGCAGTAGATCCTTCACTGGAAAGAGCATGCAAAGAATCACAATGTTCCAGTGTCATTTTAGGATTAGTTTTTACTACCAAAGTGGATAACCTCACATTTATCCGTATTAAAACTTCATCTGCCCACTCCCCCAACCTGTCCAAGTCACCCTGCATTTTCAAAGCATCCTCCTCACAGTTCACACTGCCACCCAGCTTTGTGTCATCTGCAAATTTGCTAATGTTACTTTGAATCCCTTCATCCAAATTATTGATGTATATTGTAAATAGCTGCGGTCCCAGCACCGAGCCTTGCGGTACCCCACTAGTCACCGCTTGCCATTCTGAAAGGGACCCGTTAATCCCTACTCTTTGCTTCCTGTCTGCCAACTACTTCTCTATCCATGTCAGCACTCTACCCCCAATACCATGTGCCCTAATTTTGCCCACTAATCTCCTATGTGGGACCTTACCAAATGCTTTCTGAAAGTCCAGGTACATTACATCCACTGCCTCTCCCTTGTCCATTTTCCTAGTTACATCTTCAAAAAATTCCAGAAGATTAGTCATTATGATTTCCCCTTCATAAATCCAAGCTGATTTGGACCGATCCTGTTACTGCTAACCAAATGTTCGGCTATTTCATCTTTAAAAATTGACTCCAGCATCTTCCCCACCACCGATGTCAGGGTAACTGGTCTATAATTCCCCGTTTTCTCTTTCCCGCCTTTCTTAAGAAGTGGGATAACATTAGCTACCCTCCAATCCATAGGAACTGATCCTGAGTCTACAGAACATTGGAAAGTTATCACCAATGCATCCACGATTTCTAGAGCCACTTCCTTAAGTACCCTGGGATGCAGACCATCAGGCCCTGGGGATTTATCAGCCTTCAGTTCCATCAGGCTATCCAACACCATTTCCTGCCTAATGTGGATTTCCTTCAGTTCCTCCGTCACCCCAGATTCTCTGGCCACTACTATATCAGGAAGATTGTTTGTGTCCTCCTTAGTGAAGACAGATCCAAAGTACCTGTTCAATTCATCTGCCATTTCCTTGTTCCCCATAATAAATTCACCTTTTTCAGTCTTCAAGGGTCCAACTTTGGTCTTAACTAATTTTTTCCTCTTCACATACCTAAAGAAGCTCTTACTATCCTGCTTTATATTCTTGGCTAGCTTACCTTCGTACCTCATCTTTTCTTCCCCGTGTTGTCTTTTTGGTTATCTTCCGATGTTCTTTAAACATTACCCAATCCTCTTGCTTCCTATCTATTTTTTCCTATCTTGCTTCCTATCTATCCTTTCTATCTATTGCACCTGAGTTTGACCTGATTGTATTTTTGTATGGTGTACCTAATCTCTTTGGAGAGCATGCAAAACATAGCTTTTCACTGTACGTGACAATGATGAACTTAAACTAATCCTAAACCTTATAAAATATCTTTGGATTCTCCTTAATCTTATGTACCAGCCTGTCTCTTGGCTTCTTGATTTCCTTCTTGAGTATGCTCCACATTCCTCTAAATTTCTCTAGGAATACACAAGATCATCGCTGCCTATATGTGGTCCATGCCTTCTTTTTTCAGACCTGAACTTCAGTTTCTCTCATCATCCAGGTTTTATTATTCCCAAGATAGACACAAAATGCTGGAGCAACTCAGTGGGACTGGCATCACCTCTGGAGAGAAGGAATGGGTGATGTTGCTCGACAAAATGGGTGATGAGACCCTTCTTTTAACTGGCAATTATCTCTTATTCCCATCTGCGTTGCCCTTCACTCTAACAGGAACATGCATGCTTTGAATTTTCACCATCACACTTTTAAAAGCATCCCACATTCCAGATGTCCCTTTCCCCAACTCCAATCCTGTTTAATATCATCAAAGTTGACCTTGCCCTAATTTAGAACTTTAATGAGTGAACCCTTATCCATAACTATTTGAAACTATTTTAAAACTTACAGCATTGTGGTTGTTGGTCCAAAAAGGCTCACGCACCTAAACTTCTGTCACTTGCCCATCCCAATTTCTTAAAATAGGTTATGCTTTGGCCTGTCCCCTGTCGGATCCTCTATTACCTATAGATGCTTTCCTGAACATATTTGACAAATTCCATCCTGTCTAAACCCTTGGCGTTGTGGCAGTCCCAGTCTATATTGGCAAAGTTAAAATCGCCTGCCATATTTGTTATTTTAATTCCTATTAACTATTTAGGGACCTATAATACACTCCCAATAACGTGATAATTTCTTTCTTATTTCTCAGCCTACCCATATAGCTTCACTCGACGACCCATCAGCAATGTCATCTCGGACTACAACTGTGACGTTCTCCATAACGAGCAAAGCAACCTCCCCATCTCATTTACCTCTTCCTCTATTTCACCTGTACCCCGGAACATTAAGCTGCTAGTCCCACCCTGTCTACTGAATTTGTTTACATTGGTTTGCCATACTGTCTTTCAGTCTCTCACCTGCATTGGATCCTGTATTGGATGAGATTAGTTTACCTTGCCATCATATTCAACACAGACATTGTGGGTCAAAGGGCCTGTTCCTGTGCTCTAGTTTTCTATGTTCTATGCCCCATAAAAAGAGCGAGTGAGATGGAAAGGTAGACACGGATGACATGTAACAAAGAAAGACAGATGTATTAATTTCATTTGAACCGGCATAAATGTAAGAATCTAGCATTCTCTAGGATTTTACTTGCGATAGAATTTAGGTGAATGAACAATGGAAATTTTGAATGAAGTTTAAAAACCAATTTTGCGAAACTGGTGTCAAAATGATTGGAGAAACACAGCCATAGCATAACAATCAATGTTCAGCATGCATTGAATACCCTTCATCCATTGAACTGAAAAGATGACATGGTATTTTGCTGCAAAAGAAAGGACATTTATAACGTCTGTTTCAGTCTGAAGAAGGATCTTGACCCGAAACGTCACCCATTCCTTCTATCCAGAGATGCTGCATATCCCGCTGAGTTACTCCAGCATTTTGTGCCTATCTTTGGTTTAAACCAGTTCCAACTGCAGTTCCAATTTGAACCAGGGCTCCTACAATTTCCTCTCTGGTTTGCCACAATGTCCGATATGGAAATTTTGAATGCAGATTGAACAATGATTTTGCAGAACTGGTGTCAAAATGATTGGGGAAAAATCAGTGTTAAGCAGTGTTCAGGAAAACAGGCTTTCCATGCTGGCCAGATTTTACAACAGAACTAGTCCAATTTGCTTTCATTTATCCCAATGGTTCAATGGTGCTTTTTGACACGTACCTAAGTAGAGTAAATGTCCCATATCCCTTTAAACCTTTCCTATTCATGCTCATCTCTGAATGCCTTGTAATTGCCATTGTACCTACCTCTACAGCTCCCACTCACAGCCAGTTCCATATATCTGATTTTGCATGAAAAAGAAAATCCCTTGGGTCTTTTTTTGAATCATTCCCTTTTCACCTGAAACATATGGGTCAAGTTTTGGACTCTACACAGGGGGGATTGAAGTCTGTGCCCATTCACCTCCTCTATGCCTCTCATGATTGTGTATGTCTCGATATGGCCACCCCTCAGCTGCCTATGTTCCAAGCAAATATGTCCCAGCTTTTCCTTGTAACTATCCCTCAAGTCCTAGTCAATCATTTCTGTGCCCTTTTAAGCATAACACATCCTTCCTTGGCAGGGCGACCAGAACTGCACACAGAACTTCACATGTGGTCTCACCGGCATCTTGTGCAGCTGTAGTGTGACGTCTATAATTATTACCTTGATAATCAAGGCAAGCATGACAAACAACTTCTTCACAATCCGGCAAATCCTGTGTTGCCATTGTCAGTGAACCTATTTTTTGGTTAGTGTAAAAAGAATCTGCAGATGCTGCTTTATATTGGTTGATAGTTGTTTATGCTGTTTGGTTAATTTTTTTTTTAAGGTTTTACGCATTCAAACTTGATTTTTCCCTAAAAATACTTGAGGCTTGAGTAAGACATGTCTGGTTTATTGATTTATTTAGTCCACATAGTTTGTATATTTTTTGACCAAATAGGAAATACCATTTTGTTTTAGGGAAAACATGTTATAGCAAAGAGTTTCCTATAATCATGAATCTATATTCAGTACTAATCTGACTTTGAATAATGTGCAAGGCCTTGTAAAAATATTCATGATAACATTTCTGTGTATTAATAGTAGAATGGTTTAAACAAGTCTTTGGGAAAAAGAAAATGATTTGATAAATGTTCACTTGGAACACTGTACCTCCATTTAGATCATTCAGTGACAGATTCACAAACAGTTCCTGCAGTGTCTTATTTGTTTCCGTCTCCTGGTATATTCTCAGAATGTTATCATAATTGGTTCAGCAATGGAATCATGTGCAGAACAATGTTCCCATGCTTCACAAACCCCATTTATGCAAATAAATAGCTGTATATTTCTCAATTGCTAGACTTCCTAAAGAGATCTCCTGCTGAATGCTTCATGCTGTTTCTATCAACTTGTTTAATTGTCCAATAGCATAAGTCACCAATGCTAGTTTTAGAGTTAAATTGTTATTAAGTTATTTATGAAGGATTTTAAAGAGTTTGTTTTTGTTCTTTCTGCTGCACATATTTGTCTTCTGTTGTAACTGCATTAGACCTCAGGAATGTTGAGGTTGATACCATCTGCACTCAAAATGCAATTGCCACCAAACTGCATCTGGCAGCTGAGATGTATCATTGTTTTATTAAACTACTCTCCTCCTTTCCTGTGGTGGGCGTATTTTTTTTGGGCAAAAATCACCACATTTGTTTAAGTAGGAGTGATTTCAATGCAGGAAAGATTAATACATAGTAAAGAATCCAAGTCCTTCACTCAGGTTCTATACAATGATAACTGGCAATAATAAGCAACATTACTTTGAACTAAAGACAAACACAAAATGAAATGAAATGAAATGAAATGAAAAAATGATGAAATGAAATGATTCAATTTATTGTCATTGTCAGTGTACAGTACAGAGACAACGAAATGCATTTTTAGCATCTCCCTTGAAAGGGAGACACAGGGCGTCGCGGTGTGCCCGCGCCTGCCGCCGTAACATTCCATTACAGGCAAAGGTGGGTGAAGTGTCTTGCCCAAGGACACAACGACAGTATGCACTCCAAGCGGGATTTGAACCAGCTACCTTCCGGTCGCCAGCCGAACTCTTAGCCCATTGTGCTATCTGTCGTCCAAAATGCTGAAGTAACTCAGCGGGACAGGCAGCATATGCAAAAAAGTAACTTGGATCGTTTTAATTTTTTTGCATATCTTTCATTCATTTGTTCTATATCTCTCTATATCACCATCTATATCTCTCGTTTCCCTTTCCCATGACTTTCAGTCTGAAGAATGGACTCGATCCAAAACGTCATCCATTCTTTCTTTCCAGAGATATTGCCTGATCTGCTGAGTTACTGCAGCAATTTGTGAACTATCTTAAAATCTGTCCTACCTTGGACTTTCTTACAAATTGCCCTCACAGGATTCCCACCCTGGGCGCAGATGCGGCTAGACAGAGGAATTGGGAGTAAGATAGGTCTAGCCATTTCTTCGCCCAAGATGAGGTGTTCCATGCTAGGACATCCGCTATGTCCTCATTCTTTAGAGAACGGGGGCTCCCCTCTCCCATCATAGATGAGGCCCTCACTCGTGTCTCCTGAGTACCCCACAACTCTGCTTTGCCTCTCCTCCCCCTAGTCGCAACAGAGATAGACTTCCACTAGTCTTTACTTCAACCCTTTCAGCTGTCGCATACAACACATAGTCCTCCAAATTTTCCACCATCGCCAACTGGATCCCACCACTAGTCATATTTTCCCATCTCCCCCCTTTCCGCCTTCCGCAGAGACCATTCTCTCTGCAACTCCCTTGTTAACTCATCCCTTCCCACCAAACCACCCTCTCCCCAGGTATCTTCCCCTGTAACAGCAGAAGATGCAACATCTGTTGCTATACCTCCTCCCTCGACTTTGTCCACGGACCCCGACAGTCCTTTCAGGTTAGACAGAGGTTCACTTGCACCTCCTCCAACCTCATCTACTGTATCCATTGTTCAAGATGTGGACTCTTATACATTGGCGAGACCAAACGCAGACTGGGCGATCGTTTTGAGAAACACCTTCACTCAGCCCACCTGAACCTACCTGATCTCCCGGTTGCTGGACACTTTAATTCTCCTTCCCATTCCTACACAGTCCTTTCTGTCCTTGGTCTCCTCCATTGTCAGAGTGAGGCTAAATACAAAGTGGAGGAACAGCGTCTCATATTTCACTTGGGCATCTTACAGCCCAGTGCAATGAATATTGATTTTTCTCACTTCAGGTAGCCCCGGCATTCCCTCCCTCTCTAACTCTCCCCCACCCAAGTCACACTAGCTTCTCATTTTCACCCTGCAAACAGTTAACCATGGCCCGTTTCCTTTATCGTCATTATTTTTTTTGCATATCTTTCATTCATTGTTCTTTATCACTCCACATCACATCTGTATCTCTCATTTCCCTTATCCCTAACCAGTCTGAAGAAGGGTCTCAACTTGAATTGTCACCCATTCCATCTCTCCAGAGATGCTGCCTGTCCTGCTGAGTTACTCCATCATTTTGTGTCTATCTTTTGTTTAAACCAGCATCTGCAGTTCCTACTGCATACATGTACTAATTTCACTGTCATATTGCTGAGTTTCACTGTTTGTATTAATCGTTATCACCTTTCCTACAGTCAACTTCCCGTGTGGCAGTAGAAGGGTTGATATGTATTAAAAGGAGCTTTGAATTGGAAAGTGTTCAAGAGTTTTCTAGTTTCATGATTTATCATGCATTGACCAACATTTTGTTTCAAATCCAAAAGATGCCATACTTTATAAGTTGATCATCCTGGCAAAACTGTCTCCTTCACATACTTAGAATGTTGGTGCCGTATAATTCGGAGGGGGAAACAGTGAATAAACAAAAGGGAATGATTCGGGGAAAAGCAATTTTGCTTTAGTGAAAGAATTACCATAGTCACCAGACCTGTGAACAAGTATGCAGCTCAGCTATGGCATCGCAGTGAAACAATCTGTCCAGTCTGAAAAGCAATTTATTATTCTTTAGTAATAATAATGGATTGACCTTGTTGATCAGATGATTACAGCAAGAGACAGATATTAAATTAGTGAAGTACTGTGATATAAATTCATTCCTGATGTTAACATCAATATCTGAAGAGCAAGAAATAATGGTGACTGAGTTCTCCAATCCAATGAACGATTGTACCATCAGCGAAATTACATGATATGAAGGAAGCCAATCCACAGAAAGGAACTGGAAATGACGTCTACATGTGTGAAGATACTTTAGATACTTGGTTACAAAGATGCAAGGCTACATGGTGCAATTATGTATGATATACAAAAACACATCATACGCTTATTAAATGTCATTGTTATAATATGGAATAAGCACCTTGTGCTGGTGAATATCATTATTAAACTTGGGCAATATACATACCTTTGCTTAGATGGGGTAAGGGCCAAACATGGCCAAATTGGACCCGGCTAGATAGAAACATAGAAAATAGGACATTCGGCCTGCACCGTCATTCAATATGATCATGGCTGATCATCTAGAATCTGTACCCTATTCCTGCTTTCTCCCCATGTCTCTTGATTCCATTAGCCCTAAGAGCTATATCCAACTCTCTCTTGAATTGGTCTCCACTGCCTTCTGTGGAGAGATGTCCACAGATTCACAACTCTCTGGGTGAATTTATTTCCCTCATCTCAGTCCTAAGTGGCCTACCCCTTATTCTTAAACTGTGACCCCTGGTTCTGGACTGCCCCAACATGGGGATCATTTTTCCTGCATCTAGCCTGTCCAATCCCTTAAGAATTGTATATGATTCTATAAGATTCCCTCTCACCCTTCTAAATTCCAGTGAATATAAGTCCAGTCACTCCATTCTTTCATCATATGTTAGTCCCGCCGTACCAGGAATGAACCTGGTGAACGTATGCTGCACTCCCTCAATAGCAAAAATGTCCTTCCTCAAACTAGGAGACCAAAACTGCACACAATACTCCAGGTGTGGTCTCACCAGGGCCCTGTACAACTGCACTTGCTCCTATACTCCAAGATGGGTATCTTAGTCAGCATGGATGAATAGTGCTGAAGGGCTTGTTTCCATGTCGCATGACTCTATGACCCGTTAACCCTCGCACTGTTTCCTAGCAGACAGCTAATTAAATGTGCAAACTAGAGCTCCATGCAGCACGTGAAGCCTGGTTATAATTTCAAGATCAAAAAAGGTTTTTTACACCATCTGTTGAGCAGGCTCATTAGAAAGACACTAGGTGGCTTCTCTGAGAATGGCCTGGGGAATATTTAATTTTTCTATCAGTGGAGTCAGATCGGGCCAAGATTGTTCTCACTGGGTTCTCAAAACAATTCTCAAACGCAGAGGTCTAGCCACCCTTGCCCCTGGCCTGACTCGCTGGGCCAACTCAATGTGAGCTGGCAGCTGCCTTAAACCATAAGCACCAACTCAATATTGAGCTGGAAGTGGTTCAAGAGTCTTGCTACTTGCTTCACACCCATTTTCAGTAGAAGCCGATGATTAGCCTCATGTTATCTCCTGGCTTCCTCTATCAACCTTGGCTGCATCTTGTGTCTCGGTCCTTGGCTATCTCCACTAAAAAATAACTGGTTCTTACACAGTCACGGAAATTTCTATCAGTTAAAATGGACAATTTAAAAATCTCTTTCACTTGTGTAAAAAAAACCTAATTAACAGTATAAGAGAGTGGGCCTGAAGTATATATTTCTGATGTCAGTAAACAGGTCCTTGTTATTGCCATCTGTTCACCTGTGTAGTTATCTTATTGCATCGTCTGTTCAAGACCTGTTCATTCTATTCATGTTAACCATCAAATCTGATGTGCTACATATATTAGCAAAAGCAACAGATGTTTGGAAATGTAACACAGAGGGATGCATTAGTCTTTCATTGGCTTAATGTTCCATACTGTGCATCAACTTGCAACTCATCAATGGGTGCTCACCACCCGAATTAATGTGCATATCGGAGAGGGTAGAAGAAGCGTTGGAGCTTGTAGTCCTCTTGGATCTTGGATCACACTTTATCGTGTTTCTCTTATACTTACTCGTGACTTAACCCCACCTTAAAAAAACAAGGACACATTATTTTTGAGTCAGTTTGAAATAGACCATTTCAAACCGTGTGCGGACGTGGCAGCGACGGAAGAGAGGCCGAAGCAAAGAAGTCGAAGCCAAAGAACCGAATGGAAATGAGGCCGAAACGGCAATAAACCAAAAGATTACGAAGACGAAACGCCTACTAACCAAAAGGATGGGAAGCCTAAATGCAAACTAACTGAAAGGGTGGGATGCCTAAAAGCCAACGAACCGAAAAGCTGCGTAGCCTAAAAGCAAACTTACCGAATGGCCGCTCTGTCGAAATGTCACCTACCCGAAAGGTGGCGTCGCCTACAGGCCAACGAACCGACTGCCGCTCAACAGAAGGGTCCAATAACGGACATAACGTTGCCAAGGGGCGGGACTTGTCAGCGATTGGTCCAGACCCCCGCGTCCATCACATCACTGTGAACGCATGAACATTGTCCAAAACCTCCGCTCTACCCGACCCACAGCCTGCGGAGGGTGGCCGTGGGAGAGTGGGAGCTGTCCTGAGCGATGCACACCTTCGGCCGCTTTCAACTTGGTGCTTGGGTTCAGATTGCCCAGTCACCTATGGCTTGTGTGGGAAAATGAACCCCACGCTCCCGTCTCCCCCTTCTCTCTCTCCCCTCTTCTCTCTCTCCCCCTCCCTCTCTCCCTTCTCTCTCTCCCCTCTTCTCTCTCCTCCTCTCTCTACTCCTCTCTCTCCACTCTTGCACTCCTCTCTCCCCCCATCTCTCTTCCTTCTCTCTTCCTCCCTTTGGCTTCGACTTCTTTGCTTTGGCTTCTTGTCTATCGGTGCCACGTCTGGGTACCATTTCAAACAGTAAACCCTTGTTATACCAGACCATGGGATGTGGGGCGGGAGGCTGAAATGGTGTCCCCTATTGCCGATTGTCCACTGTAAGTCCGCCAAGTAAGGGATTACCCTGTAATAGAGTATCATTGTGAAGTAGTAGAAACAAAGAACTGCGAATGCTGATATATGCACAAATGGACACAAAGTGCTGGAGTAAGTCATCAGGTCTGGCTGTATCTTTGGAGAACATGGATAGGTGACATTTTGGGTTGAGACATAATGTTACATGCACCAATTGGTACAGTGAGATTTGTGTCACCATACAGCCATACGAATAAAAAAGAACACAATACACGATAGAGTTTAACATAAACATCCCCTCACAGCGGAATCAACATTTCCCACTGTGAGGGAAGGCAATAAAGTTCAGTCATCTTTCTCATTGTTCACCCATGGTCGGGACCTTTGAGCCCTCTGCAGTCGCCACTACTGACGAAATGTCATTGGGTGGCGCCTCGTGCGGCAACCTCGCCAGCAGTTTCCCCGTCCTTTCACCCTTTTTGTTGTTTCTAAAAGGTTTTTGGAGGCTTCTTAGACTTTTTTATGTGGGGGTGGGAGGGGGAAGAGGGGAAACCATTTCCCAGTCATTTCCTGGTCGAGGATGCGTCTTTTCTCCGAGTCACATCTTCGCCCCTCCCCCCCCCCAGCAGCATTCTGGATTGGCGAGGCCTTTCCTGCCGGAGTGGCGCAGCACTGGATTCCATCGTGGAGCGGGCGATGCCTTACCGGGGATCGCCGTGTTGTGCCTGCTGATTATCACTGTGGAGCTGTGGTTTGCAGAGCTTTGAGCGCGGGCAGCACTGATTTTAACTGCGGAGTCCTGGGATCCTTTGCCGAGGGTCGCCATTTTGAATCTCCGCCCAACTCGGCCTGTGGACTTCGGGAGCCGCGGTCTCCAGCAGATTCGGAAACTTCAAGCCGCTGAGTATGTTATTCCATTCTGACATCAGATTTCCATCACCCCAGCAAGAGGGCCTGAACATCAGACTCTTGGTCTGGAACTGGGCCTGGAATCCAGGTGAGTTGGCGGCCGTCAAGATGTGAAGATCAGTGGAGTAATTGGTCATGGCCCATGGTAGGCAGGTAAGGGTCAGCGGTGGCGGTGGTAGTGGCAGCAGCAGGTATAGTCTTGAAACGGCCGATGAAGTTGGGTGGACCATGGCAGTAGGTCTGCGTCCGCTAGGGAAGCCGCAGGGGAGGTGGCGGGGACTGGTGCGGTGGCCCGGATTTGCGGCGAAGGTCGGTGAGTCCATCCATTATAACCAAAATCCACTATAAAGAGGTCCGTTATAATGAGGGTATACTGTACTTTCATAAACAAAAGTCACACACTATATTGACCTGTTTTTCATTTATAATGGGAGAAGAATGAGCAGTGGACAGAGATGGGAGATTAGTCTCCATTCTCCTTTACCCTTCTGACTAAAATTCCTCCTTATCGATGATAGAAGTTTGCATCCTTCCAGCCACTAACATTGCAGTTCAACTGCAGGTAGGCTTTGTTAAATAGGGCAAGATATTCCAGACATAAAAGAGACCAAGAACATTAGATTGGACTTTAAAACCTATTTTTTTTGCGGCCAGTTTACAATGAAGGTTGGGGGTGGTAGGAGCAAGACCCATCATAGGCGTGTTCTTTAAGCTATTTAATTTCCCTTATTCTGTTTTCTGGTAATTCCAAAAACTAACCTGCTCCTCAGAGAAAAAATATAAGCAGTTGAATATAGTATTCAGAAGAAATGTGATCATAATTTCCCAATGAAACTGTTCAAAAAAAGCTTGTTGAATTCATTTTTCAGGCAGGATTGAAAATCATATGGAACAAAGAAACTGATAAATCTTGTTACAATATGAACAAGTTTCTTGATGTAACCTGGACACTGAGAAGTTCTCTACACATACTTACATACTGAAGCTTTAAGCACATAAGATTAATAATTCCATTTAGCTGACAGTGGAAAAATAGATTAAAGGTTCAGGCTTGCAAAAGGTAAAAATCTTAATCGAGCCACTGGTTGACACAAGGACAATTGCTTTGAAAATCACTCTCCATCAGTAACGGTGGGTACGACACGCTGCCACCTACTTCATCAGCTTCTGAAACCACAGAATTTTGGAAGATAAATAAAATATGGTTAATATACCAACCACCTATTTTGAGTCAGGTTTGATCATTCCCTGGGATCCAGAATTTTCAGAAATGCACTTAATGGCTTTGAAATATTATTTTGACTAAAGCGTTTTTCTAGCAAGCGGCTGAAGGTAGAAACTGAAGCGTACTTCAGTTTCTAACTCGGATAGCAAATCTCCAGGCTTGATCCTTACTCGGTATTGAATTGATTACTTTTTAAGTAAAGTAGGAAACTGGTAAGTTACAATTTGCTTCTGAGATGGGGAAAGGCAAAATTACTCCTTTTCCTCTTTCTGGTTGCATCAATTAACACTTTAGACCATTGCACAGTTGGGTGCTGGTTGAGGATAAGATCTGTATTTTTTTTGCACGTGACTGGTGACATTTACACTCAAGGCTCACACCTAAACAATGTTAAAATCCTGGTTCGGATTCCGTTGCCATTTTTTGAGCAGATGCACCACTAACATTTTCAACAGAAGGATAGAAAAAAATACTTGACATGGCACCAAGTTTTTCAGGACATAGTTTTTCATTGCCGAACACATCATCTCAAGCATAAAGTAAAGACATTTTGTAGAACATTTTATTAAAGAAGTATGATTTTTTAATGAAGAATAATGATGTTGACAGCAGTATTTTTCGTAGCTTTCCTATTCCTGCATAAATAGAGCAGGTGTTTGAGTGGATGATTAATCATCTGAAATCTAACCTGTATGAATATGATTCTTTTTCTTAATTGGCACCATTGTCCCCGTAAATATTTCCCTTACATCAAGCAACACATGCCACTAAGATCCATTCGTGCTATCAGGTTACTTGTATGTGTAGCAATAATCCTGAGAGACTCAGCGGGACAGGCAGCATCTCTGGAGAGGAATGGGTGACGTTGTGGGTCAAGACGTCTGAAGAATGGTCTCGACCTGAAACATCACACATTCCTTCTCTCCAGAGATGCTACCTGTCCCATTGAGTTACTTCAGCATTTTGTGTCAATCTTTGGCTTTATCTGGCATCTGCAGTACCATCCTACATAATGCTGAGAGACTGCTCAAGGCTGACATTTCTCGACTGGGTTAGGGTTTCATAATTTCTGGAGGTTCTTGTTGGGAAGCCCAATAAAGGTTAGAACTGTCAGAATCACTCTTGCATTCAATTTCAGAATCCAAAACCAGGGCATAAATTTAAGGTGAGGGAGGAAAGATTTAATAGGAACCTGAGGGGCAACTATTTCTACACAAAGGGTGGTAGGTATATGGAACGAGTTGCCAGAGGAAGTAGTTGAGACAGGTATTATCACAACATTTAAAATACATTTTGACAAATGCGTGGTGGGATGGGTTTAGAGGGATATGGGCCAAATGCAGGCAGGTGTGACTAGTGTAGATGGGGTATGTTGGTTGGTGTGGGCATGTTGGGCTGAAGGGTCTGTTTCCATGCTGTATGACTATATGACTCTATGAATGACTCCATGGCATTGTAAGATGGGGTGGGATAAAGGATGGAAGCATTCCATTCTAGTAGCTAACTGTTCTCTGAACCGACAAGGGGAATAGTGTAAAATTTGACCAGGTATACAAAAGTAAGGCAGATTTATGGACAAATTCCAGCCACCACATATTGGTCCCATGATGTTGGTAGGGTTGGATTGTGGAAGGCTAGTGGTTGGAGAAAACTAATGATCAGCTCTTCATCTTTTTCAAAAGTGCAAGTAATCCATCCAGCAAGGAGCAGTGATACCTAGCACCTCCCCTCATAGTATATGTTGGAGATGCTTTATCTGACCTCTTAAATAATATGTTGATCAAGATACGCTGCCTTGCCCGCTGCCTTGTCCTCCAGAGATGCTGCGTTGCCCAATGAGCTATTCCAATACTTTGTGTTTTGTTAAGCAGGGGAGATAGAGGAGGGGAGAGAGGGGGGTAGGGGTGTTAGAGGGGGTGTGAGAGTAGAGGGGAGAGACGGGTGGGGAGAGGGGGTTGAGAGGGGGGAAGTGGAGGTAGGGTGCAGGGGGAGAGAGAGAAGGGGAGAAAGAGGAGAGGGAGGAGAGGGGAGAGATGGGGGGGAAGAGAGAGGTGGGAGGGGGTTAGCGGGGAGGAGGGAGAGTTGGGGGGGAGAGAGGAGTGGGGAGAGAGGAGGAGGTGCGGAGGAGGGTAGTGGGGAGAGAGGGACACAGAGAGGGACACAGAGAGGGACACAGAGAGGGACACAGATAGGGACACAGGGAGAGAGACACAGATGGGGGGGGGGGGGCGAGGGGAGCGTGAAGGGGGCAGAGAGGGAGTGGGGGGGAGAGGGAGTGAGTTTGAGGGGTTGGTGGAGAGGGGGAGGGGATAGAGAGTGGGAGGGAGGAGAAGGAGGTGGAGGGAGGGGGAATGGAGGGGGGAGGAGGGAGAGAGGGGGCGTGGAGAGGGGGGAGAGAGAGCGCAAAGAGTGGGGGGGAGGGAGGGGAGAGGTGTAGGGAGAGGTGGAGGAGGGGGTAGAGGGATAGTGGGGAGGGAGGGAGGGGGAGAGGGGGAGAGAGGGTGAGGGCAGAGGGGGGAGATGGGGAGTGGGTGGAGAGAGGGGGGAGAAGAGGTGGGAGAGGAGGGGAGAGTGGGGGAGAGGAGGAGGAACGGGGAGAGAAATGGAGAGGGGGTGAGAAAGGGGATGGGGAGAGGGGGGAGAGGGGGAGAAACATCACAATTTGGTTTGGGAACTGCTCTGCCCAGGACAAGAAGGCTCTGCAAAGAGTAGTGCGTTTGGCCGAACGCACTATGGGAACTACACACACACACCCCTGCAGTTTACCTATAAGCTTCCAAAATTCTGGTTCCGGCCACTGGAAGTTGTGGGGGAAAAAAATTGTGACCTGAGCAATTGGGGGAAGCCGGTGACGCAGTAGCGACGTAAAATGACACTGTCTCTCCGCGCGTGCGCAGTGGGCCCTGTGCGGGTTCAGATCTCCATTAGCACTCCACACAATCACCTCAATGCTTCATGTCTACTCCAGGTAAGTAGTGGAATATTGCATTGCGCGAGTGCCCGCTTCTCCGGGCCGGGGGAAGGGGGGCTGCGGTGTCTGCGTGGGAGGGAGAGAGAGGGGGATGTGAGAGGGGGAAAGGTGGTGTTGAGACAGATGGGGAAGAGAGAGGGAGGGGAGGGGGAGAGAGAGAGAGGGGGGGGGGGGGGAGGGGGGGGGGGGAGAAGGGGGAAGGGGGGGTGGGCAGGGGGAGGGGGAGGGAGAGAGGTGGAGGGAGTAGGAGGGGGAAGAGGGAGGGGGGAGAGGGAAAGGGGGATTATCTTTAGTGAGATTGCAAAATTAAGGTAGGTTTTCAAGCAATTATATTTCTCCTCCATATGAATAATATCAAACAATTGGAACTGCTTTCTTTTCTTTGATAACGATACTGAAAAATATGAATTCCATAGTTTGCAACTTTCATTTTGCATCATACTCTTAATGTGCACATACTAACACAGTCGAACAGTAACAGGGAATCAAATCAACTCACAAAACATTTTCGTAAAAAAGGTTGTATTTACTGCAAAAACTTTGTGTTTGCATGCTCCTTTATAACATTTTACAAAACATTTAACAGTACAACTTGATTATTAAAACAAGGACAGCTTCAATTCTTGATTAAAACATTTTTTTTATACAACAATGACCCCAAACATCTGATTCCAACCACTTATTACTCTTGACTCAACCAAAATTATTTCTGAAATATTGGTCATAAATTTGGTGCAAAAATGCTCCAAAATAAGGCTCAGAATGCACCAGAGAGCATCTAAAACCTGAGAGCTTCTAAACACCCCGGCCGCAATGCTTCGCGCTTGTGATATGCGCTGCTTGCACTTATTTCACATACATTTATTGTAATCCTGCCATGCCACCCCCCTTTTTGAAAAGCTTCGTATGGCCTGGTGTATAATATTTTTGACACTGTGATAGGCCTTTCTTATGCTTTCACAACGCACTGTAGTCTCTAAACAACACTTCAGTAATTTCCCTTGTCCTCCATTTCAGAATAATAGTGTTTTAAGCTGATAGCTCGACACTAGCACTAAAGCACTAGCACTAGTAATAAATAAAAAGCGCGGCTTTCCAGCCCTTATCTCATAGGCCACGCTCGGCTGCACATCTGTGTCAATCTGGTGGACTATTCCATCTTCCTCTCGTCGTGGGGATGGGGGATTGGGTGGGGCCTCACAAGTGGAATAGCCTAGGGCCTCTCTTCATCTAAATCCGGCCCTGCTGGTTGTAGGGTGAAAATGAGAAGTAAGTGCAAATTGGGTGGGGTGGGGGGGGGAATACAGAGACAGGAATGCCGGGGCTACTTGAAGTGAGAGAAATCAATATTCATACCACTGGGCTCTGGGCTATAAGCTTCCCAAACAAAATATGAAATGCTGTTCCTCCAACTTCTGTCTAGCCTCACTCTGACAATGGAGGAGACCTAGGACAGAAAGGTCAGTGTGGGAATGGGAATGGGAATTAATGTGTTTAGCAACGGAGAGATCAGGTAGGTTCAGGCGGACTGAGCGAAGGTGTTCATCGAAACGATCGCCCCGTCTACGTTTGGTCTCGCCAATGTATAAGAGTCCACATCTTGAACAACGGCTACAGTTTATGTGGTTGGAGGAGATGCAAGTGCTGGTTTGTTTGTGCTAAATTTCGCTGATCTGGGCATTAGAAGGAACCTCCGTCCTAAGCTTAGCAGGGTTAATCTTACACAATGTATGAAAGGATACCAGCTGAAAAGCAGATCATGAACAGCCAACTTATGGACACTTCTATGTTCAAACATGTTCTCATAATATTATTAAATTCAAAAGTTCAATGTACGTACATATGTGTTCATTTCCATGAATGTCAGAACTAGATTCCTTTCTCTTGTTACTTTTTTGTAAAGGGCCTGTCCCACTTGGGAGACCTAATGCGCGAGTTCTGGCAAATTTGCCCTCGACTCATACTCGCAGCGTGGTCGGCATGAGCTCGTAGGAGGTCTTCGTAACTCTCCTTCATTCTTGAGAGTGGCTCCGCATACTCGAGGCCTCAGCTAGGTCGCTGCGTTTTTTTCAATATGTTAAAAAATGCCGGCGAGTAAAAAAAGGTAGCCATGGAAAGAATCAATACTTTTTTTACTCGTAGGTTTAGTCGTAGTAGGTCGTATTAGGTCGTAGTAGGTTGGCATGTTAGTTGTAGGTAATCGAGGGTAGTCAAACGTAATCGAAGGGAGATCAAAGGGAGGTCGAAGGAGATCGAAGGAGGTCGTCTTCACTCTCCACTATTCGGCGTCCAAGTTAGTCATAGCTAGTCGAAACTAGTCTTCACATAGTCGAAGGAGGTCAAAGGAGGTCTTCTACATAGTCGAAGGAGGTCTTCAACATGCCATTTTTTCAAATTCTTCTAAACTCGCCAATTAGGACGCACAAGTGGGACAGCCCCTTAAATGTTGTGCTCGTTAGAATTTAGAAGATTGAGGGGGGATCTTATAGAAACTTACAAAATTCTTAAGGGGTTGGACAGGCTAGATGCAGGAAGATTGTTCCCAATGTTGGGGAAGTCCAGAACAAGGGGTCACAGTTTAAGGATAAGGGGGAAATCTTTTAGGACCGAGATGAGAAAAACATTTTTCACACAGAGAATAGTGGTGAATCTCTGGAATTCTCTGCCACAGAAGGTAGTTGAGGCCAGTTCATTGGCTATATTTAAGAGGGAGTTAGATGTGGCCCTTGTGGCTAAAGGGATCAGGGGGTATGGAGAGAAGGCAGGTACAGGATACTGAGTTGGGTGATCAGGCATGATCATATTGAATGGCGGTGCAGGCTCGAAGGGCCGAATGGCCTACTCCTGCACCTATTTTCTATGTTTCTATGTTTCTATGTTTCTATGTTCTTTCAAATCATCTTGTGTGCTTTTGATGTCATTCATTACAAGGTTGTGAAGGTGTAGTTACAATTTCGAGTATTTTCTGTGTATATGCCAACCTTTGGACAAAATCAACTTTTGGTCACCTGTAAAAATGGAACCCACTCATTACCCAGGGACAGCCTATACACCTAACATACTTTATAGCTGAAATAAGCTCAAGATAGAGTATCGAACTGTACAGCACAAGGACAGGCCCCTCGGCCCATGATGTCTGTGCTGAACATGATTCCAAGACCATCACTTATCTACGTGCACATGATCTGTATCTCAATATGCCTATCTAAAAGTCCCTTAAATGCCACATCGCCTGGAGAAAGATTTTATTCTGAGAAGAGAATTGGCTTTTGCACAACCACACTGGAACTTGTTGTGTAGAACTATCAGTTGCTGTGACTGGAGATGTTACTAGTGGGAGGAAAGCACAAGGTACCTCTTTGCCTCAAGCTTCATCTGCTGGGCTGCATTGACTGCAGATGAAGGCAGGCAGATTTATCTCCCCTAAGGATGAAAACATCACGTTTGCATCTTGGAAATTGGCAATGGCAATTGGGAATATCTTATCATGAACCACAATCATCAAGAGAGCAAGGCAGTGAAAATGGTTTGAAATAAATGCTCGCATTTAGTACACAAAGACTGGTGAGTGCCCTGATCATGCTGTTGGGGTGGTAGTTGAGGCAGATACTATCATCACTGTTCCATCAGCAACTGGGAACTATCGACTGGAACCCCAACCAGCAGCACTCCCCTGCCCTGTGATACCTGTGGTATAGAGATCCATAAGATCATATATAATAGGAGCAGAATTAGGCCATTCGACCCATCAAGTCTACTCTGTCATTCAATCATGGCTGATCCATCTCTTCCTCCTAATCCCATTCTGCTGCCTTCTCCCCATAACCCCTGGCAGCAGAGGCAGATGCTTGTGACATTTCACAGACTTTTGGATGAGCACATGGATATGCAAGGGATATAGATTATGTCAGGCTGGTTAGAGTTGGTCTTTACATCATGTCCAGCACAAACATTGTGGGCCAAAGGGCCTGTTCTTGTGCTGCACTATTTTATGCTCTATGGTGGACATTAACCAACTGCTAATCCTGAGATTTTATGGTTATCATTACCAAGTCTTCATTTTAAACTAGAAATTTATTAAATATGAATTCCCCAGCTGCATAGTAGGATTTGTATATTTAACTCAATGATTTGAAATGACAGCTACTGGTCCAAAAACGTAACTGGCTTCAATGCTTTCTGAACAAAACAAGACTCGATAAGAACCAAAGTCTATGACTAGCAATAATTTAGTGGCTTGTACACTTTTGCTTATGAATGGTGCACTTGGAAAGAGAGAGTTAGATTGAGCTCTTTGGGCTAAAGGAATCAAGGGATATGGAGAAAAAGCAGGAACAGGGTACTGATTTTGATTGATCGACCATGATCATATTGAATAGCGGTGCTGGCTCGAAGGGCTGAATGGCCTGCTCCTGCACCTATTTTTTTATGTTTCTATGTTTCTGAGTTGAACACTACGATTCTATAATCGTTTAATGGGAACTAATTCAACAGTTAACTTTGAATTGTGCAGTACAATCAAAAACAAGATGGTAACTCGGGCAAGGGCAGGACCATTCAAGCATAAAGGAAGAAATTTAAATTTATGCTTGGAGTCAGAGGATATAGTTGAGATACTAAACAAATATGGTACATTGATATTCACCAAGGAGAAGGACACAGAGAACAGAGAAAAGCATTAAGATGGTTATTTCCCCAGATTTGATGGGATCTGACCCAATTTATTGTGAGATGCCAGAATATATAGTCGGAACCTTGACAGGGATCTTTGCATCCTCTTTGGCGACAGTCAAGGTCATGGAGAATAGCCAGTGTTGTTCCTTTGTTTGAGAAGGGAAATAGGGATAATCTAGGAAATTATAGGCAGAGTCTCACATCACTGGTAGGGAAGCTATTGGAAAGGATTCTTAGCAATAGGATTTATTTGCATTTGGAAGAGAATTAGCTAATGAGGGGCATTCAGCTAGGCATTATGTGGAGCCGGACAATGAACAATAGACTATTGGCAATAGGTGCAGGAGTAGGCCATTTGGCCCTTCGAGCTATCACCGCCATTCAATATGATCATGGCTGATCATCCACAATCAGTGCCGAGTTCCTGCCTTCTCGCCATATCCCCTGACTCCACTTTCCTTTAGAGATCTATCTAATTTTTTTTTTATTTATTTTTTTTTTTTTATTTTTTTTTATTAGAAGTACGGTAAATTACAATCCTACACAACACATATATCTTAATACATTTTTTGTACCGCTTCATTTTTTTTGAGCTTTAAGAAAAAGGTAGAAGTAAGGAAAGTAAAGAAAGTGCGCGAGAGTCGTGAAGTGCAAGAGTGTTGGGAAAAGAAAGCCCCTTAGAAAAGAAGTTAGAGAAGGAAGTAAAGTGAGAAAATAGACCCTAGAAAAGAAAGAAAGAGAAAATAGAAACAATCGCTCTATTATAACATTAAACTCCGCAGAAAGGGGACTACCAACCAAGTCTGTTTTTGTTGTTTTACCTCCCGTTACCAGGTCCTGATACCACTTATTTATATATTTGTTTTTTTAAATTACTATTGCACCTCATACTTGTAATAGGTCCAGAAACATAGACCACGTCTTTTGGAATTGGTCTGCTTTACCTGCTAAGAGGAATCTCATCTCTTCCAGATGTAATGTTTCAAACATATTTGATATCCACATTTTTATTGTTGGTGTGGGCGCATTTTTCCAGAATTTAAGTATAAGCTTTTTTCCCATTATTAGCCCGTAATTAAATAAATTCTTCTGAAACACGTTTAATTCAGGGTTACCTTCCGATATTCCGAAGATAATCCATTCTGGTTTTGGTACCAGTTTTATTTTGATCAATTTTGAAAAAATATCAAATATTTCATACCAGAATTTTTGGATTTTTGTACAAAAAACAAAAGAGTGCGCTATGGTAGCTTCTTGACACAGGCATTTATCACAGATTGGTGAAACATTAGGGAAGATTTTATTTAATTTAGTTTTTGAATAATATAATCTATGTAATGTTTTAAATTGGATGAGCGTATGTCGTACGTTGATCGAACATTTATGCACCTGTAGTAAATGATTATCCCAGGTCTCTTTTGAGATTTTTATAGCTAATTCTTGTTCCCAATCTTTTCTAATTCCATCTGTTGTGGGTATTTCTATGTTTAAAATGATATTATATAGGTACGATATTAAATTAGCTGATTCCGCCTTGGTCTTCATTGCTTCATCCAATAAGTCGGAAGGCATATTATGATAGTCTTTTGTGTGTTTTTTCAGATAATCACAAATTTGAAGATATTTAAAATATTGGTTATTTTTCAAATTATATTTCAGTTGTAGTTGTTGAAATGATAGTAAATTCCCCAATTCATACAGATCTTCGAGCGTTTTAATTCCCATTCTTTCCCATTGTATAAATGATTTGTCTATGATTGATGGTTTAAAACGATGGATTATTGACTATTGGTATTAAAAGAGATAGGTTTCTTAATTTTAAATTCTGTTTTATTTGTTTCCATGTTCTTATTGTGTTATGTATAATTGGATTTTTATTATAATTATTATTCAAATTTATTGGTGAGATCTATCTAATTTAAACTCTCTCTTGAAAGCATCCAGAGAATTGGCCTCTGCTGCTTTCTGAGGCAGCGAATTCCACGGATTCACAACTCTCTGGGTGAAAAAGTTTTTCCTCATCTTCGTTCTAAATCGCCTACCTCTTATTCTTAAGCTGTGGCCCCGGGTTCTGGACACCCCCAACATCGGGAACATGTTTCCTGCCTCTAGCGTGTCCAATCCCTCAATAATCATTTATGTTTCAATAAGATTCCCTCTCAACCTTCTAAATTCCAGAGTATGCAAACCCAGCTGCTCCATTCTGTCAACATATGACAGTCCCTCCATCCCGAGAATTAACATTGAGAACCTACGCTGCACTCCCTCAATAGCAAGAATGTCCTTCCTCAAATTTGGAGACCAAAACTGCACATAATACTTCAGGTGTGGACTCACCAGGGCCCTGTACAACTGCAGAAGGACCTCTTTGCTCCGATACTCAACTACTCTAGTTATGAAGGCTAACATGCCATTAACTTTTTTCACTGCCTGCTGTACCTGCATGCACACTTTCAGTGATGTACAAGGACCCCCAGATTTTGTTGTACTTCCCCTTTTCCCAACTTGACACCATTCAGATAATAATCTGCCTTCCTGTTTTTGCCACCAACATGGATAACCTCACATTTATCCACATTAAACTGCATCTGTCAATCATCTTCCCACTAACCCAATCTGTCCAAGTCACCCTCCATCCTCATAGCATCTTCCTCACAGTTCACACTGCCACCCAGCTTTGTGTCATCTGCAAATTTGTTAATTTGTTAATCTACAAATTTGTTAATGTTACTTTTAATCCCTTCATCTAAATCATTAATGTACATTGTAAATAGCTGTGGTCCCAGCACCAAGCCTTGCGGTACCCCACTAGTCACTGCCTGCCATTCTGAAAGGGACCCGTTAATCCCTACTCTTTGTTTCCTGTCTGCTAACTAATTTTCTATATATGTCAGTTACCCTACCCCCAATACCATGTGCTCTAATTTTGCCCACTAATTTCCTATGTGGGACCTTATCAAATGCTTTCTGAAAGCCCAGGTACACTACATCCACTGGCTCTCCCTTGTCCATTTTCCTAGTTGAAAAAATCCAGACGATTAGTCAAGCATGATTTCCCCTTCATAAATTCATGCTGACTTGGATATTTTCTTTGGAGCATTGGGGGCTGAGGGGAGACCTGATAATAATATATAAAATTTATGAGAAGCATTGAAAAGGTGGACAGTCAGAATTTTTTCTCCAGTGTGGAAATGCCAAATATATGTCTTTTAGATAAGAAGAGAAAGTTTAATGGTGATGTATAGGACAAATATTTTTTACACAAAGAGAGGTGGATGCTTTGAATCTATTGTTAGGGGTATTTGTGGAAGCAGATATGATAGTGGTGTTCTAGAGACTTTGGTTTGCATGGATGACTTGGGCCAAAGGGCTTGCTTCTATTCTACATAATATTATGACTCTAAGTGCATGCAGAAAGGACGTTTAATGTGACGTCATGTTCTGCACAAATATTGATCATAAGATCATAAGATCATAAATGATAGCAGCAGAATTAGACCATTTGGCCCATCAGTTCTACTCCGCCATTCAATCATGGCTGATCTATCTCTCCCTCCTAACCCCATTCTCCTGGCTTCTCTGCATAACCTCTGACACCCATACTAATCAAGAATCTATTTATTTCTGTCATAAAAATATCCAGTAACTTGGCCTCCACAGCCATCTGTGGCAAAGAATTCCACAGATTCACCACCCTCTGAGGAAATAAATTCACCCTCATCTCCTTCCTAAAAGAACGTTATTTAATTCTGAGGCTAGGACCTCCAGTCCGAGACCCTCCCACGGGTGGAAACATCCTCTCTACATCTACTCCATCCAAGTCTTCACTATTCTGTACATTTCAATTGGGTCCCTCCTCATTCACCTAAACTCCAGCGGGTACAGGCCCAGTGCGGTCAAACGCTCATCATATGTTGTGGGCCAAAGGATTTGTTCCTGTACTGTTCTACTTTCAATATTATAATTGCTGAATCAGATTTACTGAGTTGTCTGAGGCTTACAACTACACTCTAGCCACCAATCACACCTTCATCTCCTTATCACGTACCCCTCAGCAGAGTGATATTTGCCTCTGAACTAATAACTGGACCAGTAATTAGCTTTGTTAACGGAGGAATAAGTTAGATGCTTCTCATATCAGCACTTTGCGATTTTAGCAATCAAAATGATTTTACTAACTTATTATCTGCTTTTTTTTGTACCATGATTAGTTCTTTTCGCATAGGTTCCAACATTTTACATTGTACCTTTCTATACCTACTTAATTTAATCTAAAGTCTGAGTGGGCGGAAATGAATCTTTAAAAATAATTTAATAGCAAGAGGCCTCCAACTGACCTTTATTATCTTTCTCATATATGGCTTATTTGTTCTGGTCCGTTTAATATTCCTATCTATTTAATTGGGACCTGAGAGGCAACATTTTCACACAGCGGGTGATATGCATATGGAACGGGTTGCCAGAAAAAGTGGTTGAGGCAACATTTGAGATACAGTTGGACAGGTACATGGATAAGAAAGGTTTAAAGGAATATATGCAAACAGGCAAATGGGATGAACTAAGATGGGCATCTTGGTCAGCATAGATGAGGCGTTGAAGGGCCAGTTTTTGTGCTGAGTATGACTCTATGACTCTCATTCCTAGTTGGCATCGCTGCATTCAAACCAACCTGTCAATGCAAGGCTGGAAATGTAAAGGGACAAAAATGCCGTGACAGAAAATAAAATAAATACAGCTGCAGATGTTAGAAATCTGAAATAAATGCAGAAGATGGTAGAAATACTCAGCATCTGTGGGAAAAGATATATTAATGCTGAAGACCCTTTTTTCAGAATTCTAACACGTGGTCTTCTACCTGAAATATTTGCCCTGGCTTTCTTTCCACAGATGTGGCCTGATCTGCTGCATTTTTCCAGGACTTTCTGTTTTTTTATCTCTGAAGGAGGGATCTGACTGAATGACGGCTAAAGCCATCGATAGTTTGGGGCAGGCCAGCGAGGTAGCAGCTTCTCGAACGGCCACTCCATTAAGTGAAAGGACTCTTAGGCTTGGATCACTAGGTCCCATGCCTCATACACCAAGTTCTTCCAGATAGGTAATGAAGGCACATATGTAGAAATTCCACTTGGGTAACCAAGGCCGTGGGTCACATTCATTTCCATTGTAATGATAGGGGAAAGAGTAGGCCAGTCATGTGAGCTGCTGGAGGGGAGCCATGTTTATGGCAGAGAGGTGAAGTTTGCCACATGTTTTGCTGTGATCCCAACCAATTATACGTGGCGCCATAGTACAGAATCATTGCCCCTTTCCCATCCCCAACCATTTGTTACCGTCTCGTTGAGATAAACATGGTTCAGTAAATTGCAGAAAGCAGTGTATCTTTCTGTGGTATACTGAGATGTATACTACAGTGTACTTTGAAAAAGATTGCATACTCTCCCAGATGCTAACTACCTAACGACCTGTGGTCCAAAAACAGTACTCAGTCAAATAATTGCACATTTATCATGAGAAAGAGATGTGCATTTATATAGCACCTTTCATAAATGATTGTATCCCTATGTGCTGAACACTTTTTATAATTGTTGCCAATGAAATATTTCCGAATTGCAGAGCTGGTTCTGTGAAAAAGGGGAGGAGTTATTAGGCATGTTAATAAGTGCTTAAATGCAGTGCAACTATTTTTTTGATATGAAGTAAAAAATGTTGAATTTAAAAGAACTATGGTTTGAACAGTAAGGCAGATTAGAAACTGACTGAAGAGGATTTGATTTGACCATGAATCAGTAAGAACGTGCTTTGTTTGATGCACATATAATAATGTATCTGTTGAAGTTTGATGGAGACGAGACAAGACTAAACCTTTTAATTCTCACTGCTTTCCCAGTTCCACCCCTTCTAAATCATATCAGATTTTCCATTGCAGTCATCTTGGCTTCGCCGACATGCAGCCCTTGATTTTGTTAGATTTCTTTTGGTGCACTAAATAATTCATTTTATTTCCACTCCATTCTAGAAATGTTTTGATTAGAGAGCTGCAGCAGGCTCCTCACATGAGCTTTCTATGACCTTACCAGGAGACTGCAGATGTCGAAATCTGGAGCAAAAAATCAAGTTGCTGGAGGAAAGGGCAGCATCAGTGGAGCCAAAGAAACAATCTGACGTGCCTGATCCACTTAAGGGCCTGTCTCACTTAGGCGACTTTTCAGGCGAGTGCAGGAGACTCTGTGCTCGCCACATGATTGCCACATGGTCGCCACATGTTCGCTGGTAGTCTCTGGTGAGTCTCCTTCATGGTCGCGAGGAGTTCCCGCATTCTGGGAACTAGTCGTGGCCTCAGTATGGTCACCGCAAATTTTTCAACATGTTGAAAAATATTCTGCGACCACGAATTGGTCTCCATGGAGAATCCTCTAGTCGCAGGTGCAGTTGTAGTGGGGTTGCCATGTAGTTATGGGTAGTCGAGGTAGTCGTACATAGTTTTAGTTAATCGCCTTTGCTGACTCATTGGGGTCATTTGCTATTTTCATTGGCTCATTGGGGGAAAAAACGTAAGCACGAGTTATCAGAACCAAGGATAACCGACCGGTAATGTTAAATGCCCACCAAACTTCACAGCTGTGTATCTCTGGCTCATTAAAAGTTGTCTGGCTTCTTAAAAGTGTCTCCACTCCTTCTTCTCCCCCCTTCCCCCCCCCCCCCCCCCCCCCCCCCCCCTTCCCCCCCCCCCCCCCCCCCCCCCCCCTTCTCCCCCCCCCCCCTTCTGCCCCCTCTTTTAAAGAATAGGACACTAAAGAGTGTGGACGTTAGTTATGACCTACAGGCCCATGGCAATTAATTAATTACATAAGCACAGCAATTAAGCACAACCGTGTCAGTCTTGCATTGACAGGGGTTGAAAATGCAGAAGCCACTGCCAGTTGAACACAGACACAGTCTATACTACTGGGAGACTATGTACTGATAAGGTAGTGGGATTGGACAACATTGGGACTGTGTTAGAGGGGACTGTACCAGGTGCTACTACGACAACAACCACCTTGAAGATTGAAGATTACCCCCATTGGAGACATCTGATACTGTAAATGGAGGAGAACCAAGAAAGGACAATGGGGCTACTGACCCTACTTTTTATCCTGAGGTTGGCCCAGATGGGCTGGACTTGGGGAAACACCCCTGCACCAAGACATCCAGAATAAGGCTGACAACTGTCCTTACGTTTATAACACTGATCAAGATGGATCCAATACCATAGGTTCTTGAAGTAACCAGAAAAAGATGGCAGCATATCCCAGAGCTACAGACTGAGCTGAAACAGATGAGGAATGTGCTCACCAATGCCCAGTCTGAAAATGACCATCTCGCTTCCATCACACAGCAGCTGAAGGAAATCAATCAGGTTGTGGAGTTGAAAAGCCTTGATTTTGAAGTGCAACTCAGTTACTGAACTGGATTAAGGTAAATCCCAGCCGGGATCAAAGTGAGGACCTGAGTTGGGATGGATCAATAGACAATAGACAATAGGTGCAGGAGTAGGCCATTCAGCCCTTCGAGCCAGCACCGCCATTCAATGTGACCATGGCTGATCATCCCCAATCAGTACCCCGTACCTGCCTTCTCTCCATATCCCCATAACATTTCAAATGAGAGTCGGTATTGATTAGTTATTTCACGTATTGTGAAGTCATGCTGCAGGCAAGCTGTAATCTTCATCTTTACTTTATTCATCACAGCAAGATCTGTGCATTGTGGGGAAACCTACTGAAGTGAAACACTAATTGTCTCACTCTTCACCTATTTTTATCCCATTTTCTGCCCTTCTGAAGTCATTGAGGTTTGGTCGGGCAATCTTCCAGGGATACTATTTAGTTTTTAGTTTAGTTTAGAAACACAGTGCAGAAAGACAGAAAGATCAGACAGACAGTTGGCATTGCTGGAGAAGGGAGAAGAATGATGGTTTCACACGCTGATGGACAACTTGGGAGAAAGAACGACTCGATTTGTGAAAATAAACTACATTTGTGATGAATGTGGACAGACTTTCAAACAGTGGAAACAACTGTCAGTTCAACAAATGTGCCATACTGGAGCAAAACCTTTGCAGTGTGAAGTTTGTGGTTTCCAGTGCAGGCAAAGAGCATCCTTGAAATACCATATGACCAAGCACAAGGCAGAAGCTGAACTTGAATTTGCTTGGGACCAATGTGACAAGCGGTTTGAGAAGGCTCACAATTTGAATGTTCATCTGTCCATGGTTCATCCCTTGACCCAGAATATAGATAAAAACAAACCTATTGAAATTGAATCGTCAGCTAAGTATAGAAACATTAATTAAGCAGGAACCCAGTTCATCGTTATTCAACAGCTAAATGATGAGTCTAAAGAATCTTGCACCCTTTTTCAATGTCAGCAAGCCACAAAGGATTAACATGAATAAATGCAATCAAGCCAGGCTCACCTAAAATAGGTACAGCAAAAGAAAGGCTAGTGTGGATAACAAAGTTCTGAGTGAATCAGGCAGAATCCTAACAATTGGAAGGTCTGTTCAAAACTCTGATAACAGAGGGCCTCAGTTACATCCTGGACATGCATTCATTTTGAATGAGAGACATTGACCGTCCAGTAGAAATAAGGACTCAATGGAGGAAGTTCTGGATGGTTCAATAACCCTTTCAACTCGGAGTGGAACATTGAATGGTGAGGGTGATAATGTTGCGAAGCATCATCCTGACCCAGCGTTAGCATACTTTCAGCCATGTACATACAGTGGAACCACTTTGCGGTCAGTGCATGTGGACAACTCGGAATCCCCATTGAAGAAGGATATGTTCTTGCGCTCAGATCCTGAATATACAGAGTACTCTTGGGAAAAAGTTCAGGTACAAGATGCAACTCAACCATTAAATGTGAAGAAAAAACAGTTAACTGCAATAAAGTATCTTGTTCTATGAGAAATTATGTTGTGGATGGACTGGAGTCCAGTGATCTTTCTAAAAGGTATTTATCAAGTGAAGATGACAGAGAAACAAAAGTTAAGAATGGTTCTTCAGATGAGTCTTTTCAACCATATTGGAAGAAGAAGAGTAAGTCACCAGTTGAGAAGTGCAATATTAAGGATGTAAAGAAACAATCTGGACAAAAGCATGGCCGGAAACCAAAGTCAAACTTGGAAAGGGAAGATTTTCCCGTCATGTATCGATGTCAGTATAAGGGTTGCTGTGCTATTTACGGAGGAGTTGACGGACTTAAGAAACATATAAAAGAGCTGCATGAAAGACCTTGCCCCCACCAGGAGGTAACAAGGTGTTTCTGATTGAGCGTTACCTGCAGCGCCATGTAAAGCCCAGACAATAGAAAGAACATCTTTACAGATCATGAGTCAAGAGAGTCAAGAGTGTTTTATTGTCATATGTCCCAGACGGGACAATGAAATTCTCACTTGCTGCAGCACAACAGAACAATAGAATCAATACAAAGCTTTTAGTTACAACTTCGGAAAGACAAACCACATTTGATCAACAATTTTGAAGCATTTTGAGCTCTATCGTATGACCAAGGGTCTAGAAAGAGAGAAGCTGAAGATTTTGAAACAGATGAACCTCTTGAAAGAGATTATGCCGAACCCTATCCAGGAAGACAATGACTCAGGCCTGGTGGGTAATCAGTGTGATGACAATCAGGACATTAATGATCATGGCAATGATGGCGTTTCTGATGAAAAGGCCAATTGCCGTTTTGTTCCCAACCCTGACTAGATGGATACCGATGGTGACAGCAGAAGAGACACCTGCAAGTACTTTGACAACAACATCCCAGATATCTATGACGTGTGCCCCGAGAACAGCGCCATCAGTGAGACTGACCTAAGGAATTTCCAAAGGGAACGATGCAGATCGTTCCTAACTGGATAGTGCGCAACAAGGGCAGGGAGTTACTGCAGACCGCCAAACCTGACCCTGGCCTTGCTGACGGATTTGAGAAATTCAATGCCAGCAACTTCAGTGGCACCTTCTACATCAACACAGACTGCAATCTACGCTGGATTTGTCTTTGTCTTCCAGTCCAGCAGCCGCTTCTACGTGGTGATGTGGGACTGGGAGGAGGAACTGTCCAAACCCATGGATATGCTAGCGTCTCGATTATGGTGTGGAACCGCACCACAGGACGAGGGGGGGGGGGGGGGGGGGGGGGAGCACCTCGCCTGTGCAACGATCTATGAAGAGATTGGCAACACCCTCGGACAGGTGCAAACTTTATGGCACAACCCCAATATCGGCTGAAAGGATTACACCGCCTACAGGTGGCACCTGATCCGTTGACCCACAACAAGCTTCATCAGGATGGTTGTCAATGAAGAGAGTGATAAATGGTAGCCATACCATTGGTTTGGTGTATTTTGGGGAACTGTGGTAAATTATGGCTCTATCATTCTGCTGATCATTGCTCTAATACTTGCAACCATTGTGTGTACCTACCAAGGACTGTGAATGTTATCACGTTTGATAAAAAAGGAGGGAATGAAAGAGCTAATAGTCAAATCTAATAGTCAAATCTAAAAGGGAGTTGTTCTTCTCCAAAAGCATGATCTAATAGAACAAAAGAATGGCTCGGTGCCAAGTCTGAATGACTTTGTAAATTATATGAAACACAATGTGGGGGACAGGTTGTTTTTTTTAAATAAAGACATTAAGAGGGCAACCTGCGTAATAACATGTGCTTCTTTTCAAGGCCATAAAGAAGCCAAGATTGAAAAAAAATAGCCAACGCTCCAGAGATAAGTAATAACTTGTTATTGGATGAGCTTGATTTGGACTCAGCTTTTCTTATATTCTGAAAGGGTACAGAATCTTTCAGTCACGCCATCTTCAGACTTGGTACGATGTGTTTTACTGACAAGAAAAATGTATAATTGTGCTAAATTTCCTTCTTTCTGGGAGTGGAACCTGAGAAGCACTGAGCAACGTTTGTGCTCTTTGTAGATCTTTGCCACTCCCGTCTGACGAATCAATTAAAGATTGCCATGGTTTACCTTCAACAGTTTTTGTTGCTATCTGCTTTTTAAGAAACTAACTTTGACAAGAGGAGTAGGGGTCAGCGCTGCTAACAATAAAAACTGTTTGATCACGCAACTTCGTGTCCCATCTGATTCTTGGCTGGATTCCTGCAAGTCTCCACTACATTGGTGACCTCGATGTCCAGAGTGTAATTCTGGAGAAAATTTCCGAGAAAAAAACTCACCCCGCAAGCGCCCAACTCGCTGTTGCCACCGACGAGGCCCAACTCAACGCGTTCTCCCTGAGCTGCCCACATTCTGGAACTCGCAGCCGCAGGTATGGTTCCGACAGGCTGAGTCGCAGTTTCACATCCTCTATGTAACGTCCGACGCCCCGTCCAAGCTTCGATGTTGGAGGCGATCTCCTTACACCCTACCGCATCCGCTGCACCAATCCGCAACCCAATGGCGACGGTGGACAATATATATGCTCAGATATATATGTCCAGTTTCCGGACATTGTCAACCGGCCCCCCGATCCCCATGCGACCGAAGGATGTCCGGAAGACATCTATCATCACCCCGTTCGGGCTTTTCGAGTTCCTGCGGATGCTCTTTGGCCTTAAGACCACCGCGCAGTTCCTGATGGACACTGCGGGGCGCGGGCTCGATTTCCTGTTCATCTATTTAGATGACATCCTTGTAGCGAGTCGCACGTGGCAGGAGTACTGGGCCCACCTCCGTTTGTTGTGCCAGTGCCTCAGTGAGCACGGCCTGGTTATTAACCCTGGCAAATGCCAGTTTGGCCTCCGGGCCATCAACTTTCTGGGCCACTGGGTGACGTGGCATGGAGCAGTGCCTCTGCCACACAGGGATGAGGCAATCCGCCAGTTTCCCCGGCCTTCCACAGTGCGGGGCCTCCGGGAATTCATGGGCATGGTGACGTTCTACCACCGGCTCGTGCCGGCGGCGGCTAAAATAATGCGGCCAGTTTTCCAGTTGTTGACTGGCAAGGGGCGGGAGGTGCAATGGGACCCCATCACTGTGGGGGCATTTGAAGGGGCAAAGGATGGTTCCATCCTGTGCAACGTGTCCATGGGCCAGCCACGGCCTGTTGTTCTGGTGGCCTGGAACCGTCGCGTGTTCGATGTCATCCACAGGCTGGCCCACCTATCTATCCGGGCCACGGTTGCAATGGTGGCCGCGAGGTTTACGTGGCACGGGCTGAAGAAGCAAATCGGTCGCTGCGCCCGAGCTTGCATTCCATGCCAAACATCGAAGGTACATCGACACATCCGGGCATGTTTTACGCGTTGGCCGGAGATAATCCTGCTAATGGACACTTCCGTCCAGTTGTGCGCTCGTGCCCTTGTGGCTAATTGGATTGCCTTTTCATGGTTCCAGTGGACATCACTTCTGACATGCCCAGTTCGCTTCTGAACTATGGTCCGGAATGACCCGCCTGCTGTGGACGCAGCTCCACCATTCGACAGCGTACCATCCCCAGTGGAATGGGTTGATGGTGCGGTTCCACTGCCGTCTGAAGGACGCCGTGAAGACTCGCCTCACAGGCCCTGAGTAGATGGACAAGTTGGGAATTTGGACTGCCCCGAAGGAGGATTTGTCATCGTTCTCGGCGGAACGTGTATGGCGCTCCGCTCACTGTCTCTGGGGTGTTTGTCCCGGCCACTGATGGGTCCCAGGAACCGCTGTCATCTGTGTTGGTGTGCTTGCGGGAGAGGGTCGGCGTGCTGTCTCCCATCCCGACATGTGCCATCGGCGTTGGTGGACTGGCCTTACGTCTTTCATCGCCGCGACGCCCACAGGTCGTCCTAGCAGCGCCTTTATGAAGGTCGCTTTCAGGTGCTGCGGCACGGGTTCACGACATCTGTTTTAGACTTGGGGGGGCAGCAATAAACTGTGTCTGTGGCTCACTCAAAGCCGGCCCATTTGGACCTGAGTGAGCCAGTAGAGGTGGCTTAACCTTCCCATCGTGGGCGTCCGCCGTGAATTCTTCGGAACCGGGCAAGTCCCCTGTACGTGGAAACATATCTACACGATCTGGCCACCTCGTTCAGCATCCCGTCCGTTTCGGTGCCTCTGTTTTGAGGTGGGTAATGTGGCGGCACCTGGTGGTAGGCCATGGGCAGAGCGAACTCTCAGCTCTGGAGGGAGGAGTTAGGTGTCTCAGTGTGGGAAGTGCAGGTCACGGGATTTATCCTTGGGGGATATTTAAGGTCGGGCAATGCCCGTGCCCATTGAGGAGTAGGGAGCAGCATTGTTAACAATAAATACCATTTGTTCACGCAACTTCGTGTCCCGTCTGATTCTTGGCTGGACTCCTGTGTGTCCCCACTACACACATGACAATAATAAACTAAACTAAACTAAATCTATTCCTTGCACTTCCATGTTCCTATCTAAAAGCCTCTTGAATACCACTATCGTATCTTTAATCACTACCACCACCCTCGGTAATGCATTCCAGCCCCCTCTCACTGTATCCCCTGATGTTGCATATTCCCACACTGTGAAAATGTTTCTGACCATCTACTCTATCTTAGCCTCTAATCATTTTATAAAAAATTATAAATTCTTTATAATTTTATTTTATTGAGAGGAGACATGACCTATCAAGTCACCCGTCAACCTCCAACATTCCAGAGAAAACATTCCAGGTTTTAAATTAAAATAGGTACAGGAAATCAGGTAATGTATTTTGGGTGTAGTCTGCAAGATCCAGTGAGATCCTTGGTGATCCCATTTACAGTAAGTGTCTGCAGATGAAAGAGCTTTGACTTAGAGCTGGCGAGCAAACATCTAAACTTCAGACCCCGCAATGTGCCTGGAAAAAGAAAAGTTACCCAGGCAGTTAGCTACAAAGAGCAGTTCCACTCATTACATAACATACTGTGCCTCAGTTATGGAGAAGGACAGAGAGGGACCATGTGTTAAAATGCTCAACTGAAGTAAGGCCAACATTGATGGTATGAGAGAAGGTCTTGCTCAAGTTGACTGGAGCAGGTTATTTGAGGAGAAAGGAACATCAGCCAAGTGGGATGTTTTTAAAAGTGTGCTGACAAAAGCTCAGGATATGTACATCCCCGTTAGAGTGAAGGACAAAGCAGGCAAATGTAAGGAAGCTTTGTTGACAAGGGAAATTGAGCCATTGGTCAAAAACATGAAGGATGCATGTGACAGGTATAGGCAGCTGGGATCAAGTACATCCCCGGAGAAGTTTCAGGAACTAAGGAGTAAACTGAAAAAGGAAATCAGAAGGGCAAAAAGAGGCCAGGAAATAGCTCTGGAATGTAGCATTAAGGACAGTACCAAAAGATTTTATAAATACATAAGGGGGGAACGGGTAACTAAAGAAGGACCTTTCAGGAATCACAGCAGTCACCTATGAGCCACAGGAGATGGGCAAGGTCCTCAGTGAGTATTTCTCCTCTGAATTTACCGAGGAGAAATACAGTAGGATGGAGGAACTTGGGGCAGTCAATGGAAGTGTCTTGAGAGCAGTCAGTGTTACCGTCGAAGAAGTACTGAAGGTACTATCATGTATGAAGGTAGACAAATCTCCAGGGCCTGATGAGATATATCCGAGGACATTGCGGGAGCCCTGGTTGAAATTTATGAGTCGTCCTTAAATACAGGAGAGGGGCCGGAAGACTGGCAAATGTTGTGCCTCTATTCTAGAAGGGCTGCAGGAAAAATGCTGGGAACTATAGGCCAGTGAACTTAACATCTGTAGTTGGAAAGTTATTAGACAGTATTCTGGGGGATAGGTTATACAGACATTTGGACAGGCAAGGGCTGATTAGGGATAGTCAGCCTGGTTTTGTATGTGGGAGGTCGTGTCTCACAGATAGCTGAATGGATAGCAGATTGGTTTCATGAAAGGAAGCAGAGGGTGATGGTGGATGGTTGCTTCTCAGTCTGGTGGCCTGTGACTAGTGGTGTGCCTCAGGGTTCGATGCTGGGCCCGTTCCTATTTATCATCTACATCAATGATGTGGATGAAAACATACAACGCAAGATTAGCAAGTTTGCCAATTATATAAAAGTGGGTGGTTTTGCAGATAATGAAAATGGTTGTGAAAGATTGCAGTAAGATCTGGATTGATTGGCCAAGTGTGCTGAGCAATGGTTGATGGAATTTAATACAGAGGAATGTGAGGTGTTACATTTTGGGAAGTCTAACAAGGGCAGGACCTACACAGTGAATGGTAGGCACCTGGGGAGTGTAGAACAGAGAGATCTAGGAGTGCAAGTGCATGGTTCCATGACGGTCGAGTTGCAGGTAGATAGGGTGGTCAAAAAGGCTTTTGGCCCACTAGCTTCCTCAGTCATAGTATTGAGTATAGAAGTTGGGAGGTTATTTTGCAGTTGTATAAGACATTGGTTAGATCGCATTTAGAATATTGTGTTCAGTTCTGGGCACTATTTTATAGGAATGATATTGTCAAGCTTGAAAGATTTCAGAGAGGATTTATGAGGATGTGAGGGTGTGAGCTATAGGGAGAGGTTGAGTTGGCTGAGTCTCTATTCCTTGGAGCGCAGGAAGCTGAGGGTTGATCGTTCACAAAGGATCAACATCAACATTAGTTAATGTTTTCTTTTATACATATACACGGAAGCGTTTATAGTCTGCTTTTATGTTCCTATGTAATCTCTGCTCTCATCCACACAGGGTGCAAGAATTTTGTTGGTTAACTCCAAGGTTACCATCTGCATCCCAATTCCTGGGTCACATGGATGCTCTTGACTGACCAGTTATAGAATCATAGAGATAGAGTGATACAGTGTGGAAACTTGCCCATTCCGGCCAACGTGTCCCACGAGTCCCACCTGCCTGTGCTAGGTCCATATCCCTCCAAACCTGTCCTATCCATGTACCTGTCTAACTGTTTTTTAAGCGTTGGGACAGTCCCAGCCTCAACTACCTCCTCTGGCAGCTTGCTCCATACACCCGCCACCCTTTGTGTGAAAAAGTTACCCCTCAGAGTCCTATTAAATCTTTTCCCATTCACCTTGAACCAATGTCCTCTGGTCCTCGATTCCTCTACCCTGGACAAGAGATTCTGTGCCACTAACCGATCTATTCCTCTCATGATTTTATACAACTCTATAAGACGTTCAACGGCCGAAAACGGCCAAAAAACACCACAGACCATCGCAACCGGAGCGACCCTCCAGTGGCCCCACGTCAGGTGGTAGGTCAAGACCTCGTCCGGGATGGAAATAAACCGCAGTCGGCAATTGAAGCAGTTGAAGCCGATTTGCGGTAAGGGGCCGTTGTTAATTTGAATCTCCCACCGCCGCCATTTTTTCCCCTGTTTTTAAAGAAGTAAAGGCACAATTGTTGTAGAGTCAAGGGGGAAAGATTTTGCTCTAATCAAAGATTGAATTTTGTCAGAAAAATTTGGTGTCCATTTAGCATAATATGCAAACATTGCAAAAATCCTTCGTAGAGAGTTTAATGTAGCTACTGGAACAGGTATCTCTTGGAGTGGGCAGAGTCTTTCTGGGCCAGGCTTGATTATATCATTTCCACCCCAATAACCAAGAATATTAATTGATGACACTGCTGTTATTGACTTAGCCTAATTTAATGTTAGATTTTTAGAATGTCCAACTTCTAAAAACCGTTGTACATTTTTGTCATGTCCAGCTTGGTCTTTTCCTGCAATAGTTATATTATCAAGATAAAGGAAAGTATCTTTAAGGTTTTCCTGTTGAACAAGTTTGTCCATCTCTCTCTGAAAAACAGCCACACCATTAGTTACACCAAAAGGAACTGCAGTAGTGGTATAATTTCCCATTTGCTTCAAACGCAGTGTATTTCATCTCTGATTCTTTCAAAGGAATTTGGTACTAAGCACTTTTTAGGTCAAAAGTAGAGAATATCCTATACATAACAAATGTATTGATAATCTCTTCTATACGAGATAATGGATATGCATCAAGCTCCGTGAACTGGTTTATAGTTTGAGAGTAATCAAGGCAGTCTCTATGTTTTTCCAAGGGGTCCTTAACCACGACAACTTGTGCCATCCAAGGGGAAGAGCTGAGTTCTATGATACCTTCTCGTAAAAGATTAGTTACTTCTGTGTTGATAAAGTTTCTGTCATCTTTACTAAAATGTCTTGATTTTGTAGCAGTTGGCTTGCACTTAGAGGATAAATTAGTGAATAATGGACATTCAACAGATACAGCAGAAAAACCACACAATACTAGTGGATTTGACAATACACGATCAGGCAAAGTTCCTTCATACATTATTTGAAGTGATCTGTGCTGTTTCTGAAAATCCTGACCTAGAATTATATCGCTACACAAATTTTTCAAAATACCAAGACATACAGATTTATAGTTTTGTTCAGAATAAAGTCTACAATACAAGATCCAATAATTTGAGTAGTGGGAGTTGTCAGAGCCATCGAGATTTCTCTATTTGAACAAATTATAGTTAGATTAGCTATATTTAAGAGGGAGTTAGATGTGGCCCTTGTGGCTAAAGGGATTAGGGGGTATGGAGAGAAGGCAGGTACAGGATACTGAATTGGATGATCAGCCATGATCATATTGAATGGCGGTGCAGGCTCGAAGGGCCGAATGGCCTACTCCTGCACCTATTTTCTATGTTTCTATTTAGTCGAGCCATAACTTGTTCGCTTATAAAACTTTCTGAACTGCCAGAATCAAGTAGTACATTAAATGTATGGCCATTGTTGGATACCGTTGTAGCTGCATGAGACAAGCTCTGAGGAAATGCAGCTGTAATTGCACATAAAGAAGGCATATACATGCCAACAGTCACACTTTTAGTAGTTGCTTTGGACTTGCATACTCTAGAATAATGTCCCTTCTTGTCACAACTATTACAAGTTGCCTCTCGAGCAGGACATATCTCTCTATTATGAATATTACCCCCGCAAAAGTAACACTTCCTTTTTGAATAAGTATATGCTGCAGCAAGGGCACATTTATCAGTAGAACATATTAGTACTTGGGTGAGATTCTTTTGTAGTAGTTGCAGCAGAATACACATTAGATGAGCCATCAGCACCTGAATTTTTCTGAGCCAAGTCTAATGAGTAAGCTTGATTGTAAGTTGACTGTAGATCCAAGGTTTTGGTTTCTAATAGTCTCTGTCGAATTAAAGGTGATGCCAAACCATTGATAAAAGAGTCTCGAATAAGTTCCTGTCAATATTGATCAGCTGTAACTGCTTTGAAGGCACAATCTTTACTAAGTCTTTGAAGTTCTTGTATAAATTCATCAAGTGACTCACTAGGCTTTTGTTTAGGAATAGCTAGGATGTGTCGAGCAAAGATTACGTTAGGTGTTTTAATGAAGAGTCTGCTTAGTACATCAATAGCAGAATCATAAGTTGTACATTCCTCTATATAATCATATACATAATAAGAGACAGACCTTATAAATGTCCTGAAAATGTCATCAAAAGAAGTTATTCAGTGTACAAAGCCAGTGCTTCCATTCCTTTGCAGCAGTAGATGAGTTGGGATCCAGATCCAAGCATTGTGGTTTCAATAGTTTCTCCATATCGATGCTTAACCTCTGAGATTGAGTTAATTAAATTGTTGTGAGGCAAATTAAACTTTTACGCTACTCGTAATTTACTTAAACTTTATTTAAGCTTTAAGCAACTCATTTCTGCAATACATAACTTCAAAGTGTCTGGAAAATATCACTGATTCCGCAGGTCTCGCCGGCCCGAGACCCCGCACATGCCCACACTCTGGAAAAGCCCCGCACATGCACCCACATTCATCTAGTAAACTCTCTATAAACTGCTTCCAATGCATTAAATGTTTTTTCTTAAAAAAGGAGACCAATGCTATAAACGATGCTCCTGCTGTGTCTTACCAATGTAATTACCCAATGTAATTTAATCAAAGTATCCCAATTTTTGTTTTCAATTCCATCTACAATAAATTATTACACCCAGTAAACTTTTATGATTAATTGTTGTATCTGTATAGGCCTACAATAAACATCCACTCAAACACCCAGTTCTATTTGAACCTCAGAGTTCTGCAATCTTCTAGACTAAGTGGGTCCCATTGGGTCCCATGTTCACACGGGAGGGCTGATCCCCCGACGCAATATTCCACCTCTCCACCAATTCCAATAATTGTGGCCAATGGGGGGGGGGGGGGGCTTTCTGGTGAGCTGGTTGGTGATGGCTGCAGAGACTACTAGTCTCCAGAGGGCTAGTATGGACATTGTGGGCCAAATGGATTCTTGGGGTGGCAGCTCAGTCCCTCAAGCCTGGTTTGCTGTTGACTCACGGCTATTCCTTGAAATTCCTTGAAATTCCATTTCAAGCAGAGTGCAAGGCCACCAAATTCAAATCCATTTTCGTACCATTTCAAGCAGGGTGCAAGGCCACCAAATTCAAGTGCAGATTCTTAACTCTTCGAGCAGGATGCAAGGCCATATAATTCAAGTGCAGTTTCCAACCACTTCAAGCAGGGTGCGAGACTACCAAATTCAAGTGCAGTTTCATACCACTTCAAGTAGGGAGCAAGACCACCAAATTCAAGTGCAATTTCATACCATTTAAGGAGGGTGCAACGCCACCAAATTCAAATGCAGTTTCATACCATTTCATGCAGGGTGCAACAACACCACATTCAAATGCAGTTTCATACCATTTCATGCAGGGTGCAAGTACACCACATTCAAATGCAGTTTCATACCATTTCAAGCAAGGTGAAACTACCATAAAACCCCACAAAACACCACACTCACAGTTCAGCAAACATTCAGTGTGTTCAGTTGATTCACAGCTCTGACAAAGTTGTGACCTCCCCCTCCCCCATCATGCAGAGACTGAGCCACACCCACACTTCCGGGTTTTATAATCCCTCCCCCTTCCACCAGAAAAGGTGTGGCCTTCATGGCATGATTGACAGGAGAGAGATTCTCAAAATGTTTTAAACCCTAATAATACTTTTATTTTTCATTGATGTGAAGAATCCTCTGTAACTGATCAGCGGAGGACTGAGTAAGATGGGCAAAAATCACAGCCGTAAGTGGTAGCGTTTTACCTAAAATCAATATAGTGCAAACAGGAAGTTGTCAAGTTTAGACAAACAACCCTTTGCAGTGCCTTTTCACTTCAATCCAAAACCCGCCCAAACAACCATTTGCAGTGCATTTTTACTTCAACCCAAACAACCCTTTGCCAGTGCATTTTTACTTCAACCCAAACAACCATTAGCAGTGCATTTTTACTTCAACCCAAACAACCATTAGCAGTGCATTTTTACTTCAAACCAACCATATTTTCATTTTCAAACCACATTAAGGGCACTCACAGTTGAGTAGACATGTGTTCAGTGTTATTCAGAGCTCAGAGAAACTTGACCCTCTGGCTTTCTCCATCTTGCAGAGAATGAGTGAGGTGCACCACTTCCTGGTTTTATAGTTCCTCCCCCTCCATCCAGAAGGGACAGCAGAGAAAAATGGCTAATTTAAAAAAAAACATTAATATCTCTCTGATTTTTCATTGATGGGAAAAATCCTCTGGTCCCGGAAGGCGGAGGGGGACTCTGAGTGAGGTGGCCAAATATGACAGCCGTAGGTGGCGGCGTTCTCTCGGAAATCGCAGCACAGTAGGCCAAACGCGGTCAAAATCAGACTTTTAGTAATATAGAAGCTTGACTTTTGGTAATCTTTCCAAATTAAACAAATCATATTTTAACAGCATGTGCTGTTTGTCTGTATTACACTTTATTTTACAGAACTTTGCAGATGCAGTTAAACTATCGATAGACCTTTTTAATCAATTGTGTTCTCTACGAAAATGACCTTCCCACCTTTTTTGCGTCATCGGCAAATTTAGCAATCATAAGATCATAAGATCATAAGTGATGAGAGTAGAATTAGGTCATTCAGCCCATCAAGTCCATTCCACCATTCAATCATGGCTGATCTATCTCTCCCTACAAACCCCATTCTACTACCTTATAACCATATAACCATATAACAATTACAGCACGGAAACAGGCCATCTCGGCCCTACAAGTTCGTGTCGAACACTTATTTTCCCCTTAATCCCATCTCCCTGCACTCAGACCATAACCCTCCATTCCTTTCCCACCCATATACCTATCCAATTTATTTTATAATGATGAAATCAAACCTGCCTCCACCACTTTCACTGGAAGTTCATTCCACACAGCTACCACTCTCTGAGTAAAGAAGTTCCCCCTCATGTTACCCCTAAACTTTTGTCCCTTAATTCTGGTCATGTCCTCTTGTTTGAATCATACCTACTCTCAATGGGAAAAGCTTGTCCATGTCAACTCTGTCTATCCCTCTCATCATTTTAAAGACCTCTATCAAGTCACCCCTTAACCTTCTGTGCTCCAAAGAATAAAGTCCTAACTTATTCAACCTTTCTCTGTAACTTAGTTGTTGAAACCCAGGCAACATTCTGATAAATCTCCTCTGTACTCTCTCTATTTTGTTGACATCCTTCCTATAATTGGGCGACCAAAATTGTACACCATACTCCAGAATTGGTCTCACCAATGCCTTGTACAATTTTAACATTAAATCCCAACTTCTATACTCAATGCTCTGATTTATAAAGGCTAGCATACCAAAAGCTTTCTTTACCACCCTATCTACATGAGATTCCACCTTCAGGGAACTATGCACAGTTATTCCTAGATCCCTCTGTTCAACTGCATTCCTCAATTCGCTACCATTAACCATGTACGTCCTATTTTGATTTGTCCTGCGAAGATGTGGCACCTCACACTTATCAGCATTAAACTCCATCTGCCATCTTTCAGCCCATTCTTCCAAATGGCCTAAATCTCTCTGTAGACTTTGGAATTCTACTTCATTATCCACAACCCCACATATCTTAGTATCATCTGCATACTTACTAATCCAATTTACCACACCTTAATCCAGATCATTGATGTACATGACAAACAGCAGTGGACCCAACACAGATCCCTGAGGCACCCCACTAGTCACCTGCCTCCAACCTGACAAACAGCCATCCACCATTACTCTCTGGCATCTCCCATTCAGCCACTGTTGAATCCATCTTGCTACTCCTGCATTAATACACAACAATTGAACCTTCTTAACCAACCTTCCATGAGGAACCTTGTCAAAGACCTTACTAAAGTCCATATAGACATTCACTGCTTTACCCTCATCAATTTCCCTAGTAACCTCTTCAAAAAAATTCAAAAAGATTAGTCAAACATGACCTTCCAGGCACAAATCCATGTTTACTGTTTCTAATCAGACCCTGTTTATCCAGATGCTTATATATATTATCTCTAAGTATCTTTTCCATTAATTTGCCCACCACTGAAGTCAAACTAACGGGTCTATAATTGCTAGGTTTACTCTTAGAACCCTTTTTAAACAATGGAACAACATGCGCAGTACGCCAATCCTCGGGCACTATTCCCGTTTCTAATGACTTTTGAAATACTTCTGTCATAGCCCCTGCTATTTCTACACTAACTTCCCTCAATGTCCTAGGGAATATCCTGCCTTCTCCCCCTTACTTCTGACACCCGTACTAATCAAGAATCTAACTATCTCTGTCTTAAATATATCCACTGACTTTGCCTCCACAGCCTTCTGTGGCAAAGAATTCCACAGATTCACCACCTTCTAAAGAAATTCCTCCTCATCTTCTTTCAAAAAGAATGTCCTTTAATTCTGAGGCTATGACCTCTAGTCCTAGACTTTCCCACTGGTGGAAACATCCTATCCACATCCATACTATCCAAGCCTTTCACTATTCTGTACATTTCAATGAGGTCCCCCCTCATTCTTCTAAATTCCTGCAAGTACAGGCCCAGTGTTGTCAAATGCTCATACTTTTGGTGTCTGTCAAAATCAGATGTATACATTTTTTAATATTAGACAGCAGAGCATCAATTCTCCTGGCACACCATTTGTTACACCCGAAAGAGATTAATTATTGCCTACATTCTCTTTCCCGTTGACCAGCTAATTTTCTTCTATGCCTTTAAATTACCCGCTGCACCATGAAACCATAGCTGTTCAAATGAATTCAGGAAATCTAAGATTAATATATACATTAATACATGCAGGGGCAGCACAGTGGCACAGCGGCAGAGTTGCTGTCTTATAGCGCCAGAGACACAGGTTCAATCCTGACTATGGGTGCTGTCTGCATAGATTTTTACGTTCTCCCTGTGGGCATGTATATTTTCACCGGTTGCTTCTCACACTCTAAATATATATAGGTTCAAGAAAGAACTGCAGATGCTGGAAAAATCTAAGGTAGACAAAATTGCTGGAGAAACTCAGCGGATGAGGCAGCATTTATGGAGCGAAGGTGATGTTTCGGGTCGAGACCCTTCTTCATACTGATGTGGGGGTGGGGGGCTGGAAGAAGAAAGGAAGAGGTGGAGACAGTAGGCTGTGGGAGAGCTGGGAAGGCGAGGGGAAGGAGAGAGAAAGCAAGGACTACGTGAAATTGGAGAAGACAATGTTCTATCCAAGTAAACTACCCAAGTGAAATATGATTAAGGAGGAACTGCAGATGCTAGAAAATCGGAGGTGGACAAAAATGCTGGAGAAACTCAGCGGATGAGCCAGCATCTATGGAGCAAAGGAAATAGGCGAAGAAGGGTCCCAACCCGAAACATCGCCTATTTCCTTCGCTCCATAGACGCTGAGTTTCTCCAGCACTTTTGTCTACCAAGCGAAATATGAGGTGCTGCTCTTCCAATTTGCGGTGGGACTCACTCTGGCCATGGAGGAGGCCCAGGACAGAAAGGTTGGATTCAGAATGGGAAGGGCTGAGCCACCAGGAGATCAGGTTGGTTAATGCGAACTGAGCGGAGGTTTTGGACGAAGCATTAACAATTTTTATGTTTGTTTTTATTTCCCAGGTCAGCGTTGAATTGCGAATGAGTTTGCATTATGGATTCACATTCATTGGAAGATGGGTTTAAATGGCTCCAGGCTTATCATTTGCTGCATTGGAAGACACAGAGAAAATAGTGGATGGAAGTGGATTGCTTTAAAATGTGAACAAGATATTGGGCTCTCCTTCACTTCTGCTGTCCTCATATTTCCTGGGGAGTTAACACAGGAACTCCTGCTAATAAGGCATGTGTCTCCAAATTAATTCTCTGGAAATTCGCAAGATCCTTTACAATGAATGAGAACATTATCAGTTAAATTACTCAACAGACATCCAAAGGCCTCATCTGGAGACGTTTTTCATGTCGTATCATGGCAGCTGATGCATTTAAATTCAAGTCATTAAATAAATCTAAAATCAATACTTTTGTCAGGATTGGGCTTAAAACTACCAGATTGCTTTAAAAAAAAAGATAGTTCATTAACTAATGTTGGCACAGTGTCACGGTAGATATTTCTCAAACAACACAGCTCCAACAAGATGCCTATGATCCTGACCTCTCCACTCTCCTTACCCACTCTGATCTCACCCCATTTGAAATATCTTTTTTGATCTTGACCTCAGTTGCCATGTACAGTATGTAGAGTTTGCTTGTTCTCTCTGTGATTACCTTTGCTATATTTAAGAGGGAGTTAGATGTGGCCCTTGTGGCTAAAGAGATCATGGGGTATGGAGGGAAGGCTGGTACAGGATACTGAATTGGATGATCAGCCATGATCATATTGAATGGCGGTGCAGGCTCGAAGGGCCGAATGGCCTACTCCTGCACCTAATTTCTATGTTTCTATGTTTCTACCTGGGTTTGCTCTGTGAGCTTTGGTTTCTTTCCAAAGTTGTTCAAATTGGTTAATTGGCTGTTGTAAATTGTCCCCAGTGTGCGGGGGGAAAGAATCTGGAAATGTGAAGGAATAAGTCACAGAGAACTAAATGGGGGTATTGTCTGATGTCTGATATTTGTCTGAGAGTCAGCTGTGACTTAATGAGGAAAATGGCCTCCTTCCACATTATGAGAAATATGAAGGTAACTTCTTCAACAAAGGCAATCTGCTGCCAATGTGACTCCAGAACCATAATTGTTTAAATTAGAGGCAATTAGAGATGAACAAAAATAAAATACATTTTCCAGGAACAAATAAACTGGTTAACTAAAAGCTGAAAATGTACCCAAAATTAAAACAGAAAATGGTGGACAAATGTAACAGATCAGGCAGCACTTTTTGAAAGTAGAGCAGTTAATCCTTCATCAAATCAGAAGCATTGGTACAGTGGGATGCTTGACCTTCAACCTTGAATGAACCTTTGTGGATTGATTCAGACATTGTGACCACAGACAGTTGCTGACGTACTGAAACACAGATCATGAACAATTTCTACCCACATTGTCTTTCCAGGAGTTCATTGGACTGGCTCATGGTCTCTTGACCATGAGTTCTTGCTATATTGGTCATTCAGCAAGGTCACCTCTGATCCCTTTAAAGTCTGTAACATGTTTAACAGCCTCTCTCCAAAGACCAATTGGATAGAGGTGAATGTGTTCCTGGGATTACAGTCATATAGTCAGAGGTATACAATGTGGAAATAGGCCATTTGGCCCAACTCGCCATGCCAACAAAGTTGCATAACCAAATGACTCCCACTTTTCTACACCTGGTCTATATCCCTCAAAGCCCTTCCAATTCATGTACCTGTCTAAGCCCCTTTTAAATGTCAAAGTTGTAGCTGCCTCCATCATTTCCAATAGTGGCCATTCCATGAACGCAACACCTTCTCGGTGAAATGGTTGCCTCCTTGGTCCCTTTTAAATCTTTCCCTGCATCCTTGAATGGTGGTACAGCAGTAAAGTTGCTGCCTTACAGTGTTTGCAGCGACAGAGGCCCGGGTTTAATCCTGACTATAGGTGCTGCCTGTACAGAGTTTATACGTTCTCCCCGTGATCGCATGGGTTTTCTCTGAGATCTTCGGTTTCCTCCCACACTCCAAAGAAGTACAGGTTGGTAGGTTCATTGGCTTGGTATCAGTGCAAATTGTCCCTCGTGTGTGTAGGATAGTGTTAATGTGTGGAGGTCGCAGGTCCTAGCGGAGCGGTGGGCCAAAGGATCTGTTTCCACGCTGTATCTCTAAACTAAACTAAACTAAACTAAACTAAACTAAACTAAACCTTCAACCTGTGCACTCTAGTTTTAGTCTCTCTTATCCTGAGAAAAGGTTTATGGTTATTCACCCTATCAATGCCCCTCGTATCTTTATATACCCAATTAGGTATCTTAGGCTCCAGAGAAAAAATACTTTTTTGTAGCTGTAACACTATATTCTGCACTCTTGTATTTTGTTCTTCGTACAACCTGTTGTATTTGTGCCTGGTTCGATTGTATCTGATATAGTATAATTTGACAATGACATGCAAAGTTTTCCACTCCATCAGGTGACAATAATAACCTAATACCAATATTATGACTTTAATAAACATCTAGTACAGCTGTAACATTGACTGTCAAATTAGGAAAGATTGGAAAGACTGGGCTTGTATTCACTGGAATTTAAGATGAGAGGGGATCTTATAAAAATGTGTAAAATTATAAAAGGACTGGACAAACTAGATGCAGGAAAAATGTTGCCAATTTTGGGGGAGTCCAGAATCTGGAGCCACAGTTTTAGAATAAAGGGAAGGCCATTTAAAACTGAGATGAGAATAAACGTTTTCACCCAGAGAGTTGTAAATTTGTGGAATTATCTGCCGCAGAAGGCAGTAGTGGCCAATTCACTAGATGAATTTAAAAGAGAGTTAGATAGAGCTCTAGGGGCTAGCAGAATCAAGGGATATAGGGAGAAGGCAGGCACGGGTTACTGACTGTGGTGCTGGATCGAAGGGCCAAGTAGCCTCCTCCTGCACCTATTTTCTATGTTTCTATGTTTCTATAATGTCCAAACTACTGAACTTAATACCGTGAATGATGAAGGCAGCATGCGAAACACCACCTTCACCACTATGTCCACCTTTTACGGAAGTATGTACTTGCACCCTCAGGCCTCTGCTCTGCAACATTCTCCAGGACTCTACCATTTACTGTATAAGTCTTACCCTGGTTGGTCCTACCAAAATATAACACCTTGCATCTGAATTAAACTCTATATAACACACGTCAATGAATCCAGCAAGGAGCCTGTGGTACATCACTTGTTACAGGCTTTCACCCTCTGTTTCATATCAAGCCAATTTTGGATCCAATTGGTTTATTTGTGCTGAATCCCATATAATTGAACCTTCCAGCCCAGCTTACCATGTGCTTGCAGAAGTCTATGTAGACGACATCTACCGCACTGCCCTCATCAATACTCTAAGTCATCTTTTCGAAGAACTCTGTTTTTCAAACAGAAATACATTATTATATCGGATGAATATCTTCTTGGCCAATATAAAAATTTCACATAAACAAATGTAACAGCTCTTAAGTGTACACAGTAAGTGTTGTCGATGTGGAGTTTGCATGTTCTTTCTTTGATTGCTTGGATTTCCTCTGCTCTGATTTCTTCCAACACATCAAAGATATAACCATATAACAATTACAGCACGGAAACAGGCCATCTCGGCCCTACAAGTCCGTGCCGAACAACTTTTTTCCCTTAGTCCCACCTGCCTGCACTCATACCATAACCCTCCATTCCCTTCTCATCCATATCCTATCCAATTTATTTTTAACTGATACCAACGACCCCTGCCTCAAGTTCAAGTCATGCCTATCCAATTTATTTTTAAATGATACCAACGAACCTGCCTCCACCACTTCCACTGGAAGCTCATTCCACACCGCTACCACTCTCTGAGTAAAGAGGTTCCCCATCATGTTACCCTTAAACTTCTGTCCCTTAATTCTGAAGTCATGTCCTCTTGTTTGAATCTTCCCTATTCTCAAAGGGAAAAGCTGATCCACATCAACTCTGTCTATCCCTCTCATCATTTTAAAGACCTCTATCAAGTCCCCCCTTAACCTTCTGCACTCCAGAGAATAAAGACCTAACTTATTCAACCTTTCTCTGTAACTTAGTTGTTGAAACCCAGGCAACATTCTAGTAAATCTCTTCTGTACTCTCTATTTTGTTGACATCCTTCCTATAATTGGGCGACCAAAATTGTACACCACACTCCAGATTTGATATCACCAATGCCTTGTACAATTTTAACATTACATCCCAGCTTCTATACTCAATGCTCTGATTTATAAAACTTTCTTTACCACCCTATCTATATGAGATTCCACCTTCAAGGAACTATGCACAGTTATTCCCAGATTCCTCTGTTCAACTGTATTCTTCAATTCCCTACCATTTACCATGTACGTCCTATTTTGATTTGTCCTGCCAAGGTGTAGCACCTCACATTTATCAGCATTAAACTCCATCTGCCATTTTCAGCCCATTCTTCCAAATTGCCTAAATCACTCTGTAGACTTTGGAAATCCTCTTCATTATCCACAACACCCCCTATCTTGGTATCATCTGCATACTTACTAATACAATTTACCACACCTTCATCCAGATCATTGATGTACATGACAAACAACAAAGGACCAAAAACCGATCCCTGAGGCACCCCACTAGTCACCTGCCTCCAACCCGACAAACAACCATCCACCATTACCCTCTGGCTTCTCCCATTCAGCCACTGTTGAATCCATCTTGCTACTCCTGCATTTATACCCAACAGTTGAACCTCCTTAACCAACCTTCCATGAGGAACCTTGTCAAAGGCCTTACTAAAGTCCATATAGACAACATCCACTGCTTTACCCTCGTCAATTTCCCTAGTAACCTCTTCAAAAAATTCAGGAAGATTAGTCAAACATGACCTTCCAGGCACAAATCCATGCTGACTGTTCCTAATCAGACCCTGTTTATCCAGATGCTTATATATATTATCTCTAAGTATCTTTTCCATTAATTTGCCCACCACTGAAGTCAAACTAACAGGCCTATAATTGCTAGGTTTACTCTTAGAACTATTTTTAAACAATGGAACAACATGCGCAGTACGCCAATCCTCGAGGACTGTTCCCGTTTCTAATGACATTTGAAATATTTCTGTCATAGCCCCGGCTATTTCTACACTAACTTCCCTCAATGTCCTAGGGAATATCCTGTCAGGACCTGGAGACTTATCCACTTTTATATTTTTCAAAAGTGTGAGTACTTCTTTTACTTTGAAACTCATAGTATCCATAGCTACTCTACTAGTTTCCCTTACCTCACATAATTCAATATCCTTCTCCTTGGTGAATACCGAAGAAAATAAATAGTTCAATATCTCCCCCATCTCTTTTGGCTCTGCAGATAGCTGTCCACTCTGTCTCTCCAAAGGATCAATGTTATCCCTCGTTAGCCTTTTGCTATTAATATAGCTGTAGAAACCCTTTGGATTTACTTTCACCTTACTTGCCAAAGCAACCTCATATCTTCTTTTAGCTTTTCTAATTTATTTCTTAAGATTCTTTTTACATTCCTTATACTCCTCAAGCACCTCATTTACTTCATGCTGCCCATAATTATTGTAGATCTCCCTCTTTTTCCGAACAAGGTGTCCAATTTCCCTTGAAAACCAGGGCTCTTTCCACTTTTTACTGTTTCCTTTCAACCGAACAGGAACATAAAGATTCTGTACTCTTAAAATTTCCCCTTTAAATGTCCTCCATTTCTCTTCTACATCCTTCCCATAAAACAAAATGTCCCAGTTCACTCCTTTTAAATCATTTCACATCTCATCAAAGTTAGCCTTTCTCCAATCAAAAATCTCAACCCTAGGTCCAGTTCTGACCCTCTCCATAATTATATTGAAACTAATGGTATTGTGATCACTGGACCCAAAGTGCTCCCCAACGCATACCTCCGCCACCTGTCCCGTCTCATTTCCTAACAGGAGGTCCAACACTGCCCCTTCTCTAGTAGGTACCTCTATGTATTGTTGCAAAAAACTATCCTGCACACATTTTACAAACTCCAAACCATCCAGCCCATTTACCGAATGTGTTTCCCAGTCTATGTGTGGAAAGTTGAAATCTCCCACAATCACTACTTTGTGCTTACTACTAATATCTGCTATCTCCTTACATATTTGCTCTTCCAATTCTTGATCCCCATTTGGCGGTCTATAATACACCCCTATAAGTGTTGCTACCCCTTTCCCACTTCTCAGTTCCACCCAAATAGCCTCCCTAGATGAGCCCTCCAATCTATCCTGCCAAAGCACTGCTGTAATATCTTCCCTGACTAGTAATGCAACACCTCCTCCTCTTGCCCCTCCAATTCTATCACACCTGAAGCAACAAAATCCTGGAATATTTAGTTTCCAATCACAGCCCTCCTGCAACCATGTTTCACTGATCGCCACAACATCATACTTCCGGGTGTCTATCCAGATTCTAAGCTCATCCACCTTTCTTACAATGCTCCTATCATTAAAATATGCACATTTAAGAAACCCCCGCTTCTTATTCTCTGTTTATTTCCTTTTATTTCTTTCTCCTCTTGTGCCCGAGTGCTTCCCTTTTCTGCTTCCTGCCTCCCATTCTGTCTACTAGCTTTCTCTATTTGAGTCCCTCGCCCCAACCGTTCATGTTTAAAGTCTCCCCAGTTGCCTTTGCAAATTTCCCCGCCAGGATATTGGTTCCCCTCGGGTTCAAGTGCAACCCATCCTTTCTGTATAGGTCCCACCTTCCCTAAAAGAAGTCCCAATGATCCAGAAACTTGAATCCCTGCCCTCTGCACCAGTCTTTCAGCCACGCATTTATCCTCCACCTCGCTCCATGCCTACTCTCACTGTCGCGTGGCACAGGCAGTAATCCTGAGATTGTTACCTTTTTGGTCCTTTTCCTTAACTCTCCTCCCAACTCCCTAAATCCTCCCTTCAGGACCTCTTCCCTTTTTTTTTTTACCTATGTCATCGGTACCTATATGTACCACGACCTCAGGCTCCTCTCCCTCTGATTTCAGGATATCTTGGACGCGTTGAGACACGTCCGAGACCTTGGCACCAGGGAGGCAGACCACCATCCTGGTCTCCCGACTGCATCCACAGAATCGCCTATCCGACCCCCTAATAATAGAGTCCCCAATTACTATTGCCCCCTTCTTTTTGTCCCTAGCTTCAGGAGTAACAGGGCCGGTCTCTGTGCTGGAGGCCCGTTCGCTCTCGCTATAAGGGGTGAGAGGTTGATTGATCAATCACTCTACCATGCTGATGGTGTACAGGTAAGCATTAGAATCTGGGGGACGATGGTGAAGGTGTGATGGTGAAGTTGATCGGAATATGGGGATAAAGGTTTTCAGGGATGGAGTTAGCTTAGACTCGATGCATGATCTTCAAGGTTGTAAGGAGCAATAACATGAAAAATAAGTACAATAGCTTATCCTAAGGAACATCAAGAGAAATCATTATGTTTTTGACAATGGTAAAGTGAAGAATGTGAGCAGGCCTGTGTAATAGCTTGATGTTTGTATTGGAAAAGAGTTATAAGTGTTTTAATGTTCATCAAACAAGCTGCTGGTTTAACATTTTATCCAAAGTACAGTCATTCATGATTATACAAACAGAAGGCACAACTATCAGATGAGATTATCCAGAATAAAGGAAGTTTTGGATTGTATGGTTACTATGTTAAATCACCATTGGAAAAAAAATGCTTATCATAGTCGAAGGTTTTACTGGGATCAGTACCTAATGCTGGGAACTGTGGAGCCAGATTCTAATAAATACCTGCTAATGCAATTTAATCACCTTAGTGTGGTTCCAAAGGTATTAGAAGATTGAGGAGGATGGAGACAGTTACGCAATATCATTTTCCACTCCTGGGGTAAAGATTTGAATGACTTATTGATTATATGTTAACATTAGGAAGGAACATTGGTGTGTTCATTTGCATTATATTATTGGAGAAAGCATCATTTACATTCTCTCTTTATTTGAAATGTGAAAGTCAATTATGCCCCAAACTGACAAGTTATTGCCTGGGAGATTGCTTTAACTTTTAATGGTCCTGGATGTGTGGAGTTTAAAAGCAGTAGTATCAATTAAGTTCACATTGCAAACGTGGCTTTTGTATAATTAATTGCCTGCTTTATTATGTTTTAGCACACATTAAATCATCCTGCACCAAATGGTTTAGCCCAGCATAAAGATTCATTAATCTCAGATGACAGCTAAGGATGTCAGTATGAAGCATTTTGACATTATTAGGCTTTAATGCCCCTTTAAATTCTGATTAGATAGCGATGATATGATATACTGTACATTCTTTTACAAAACATTACAGTAATCTAGACAGCTGGGATTAAAGTTTCGTTGCCCTTTGGCACAGTGAATTATATTGTGTCACTGTTGGTCAAGCAGACACAAGGTTTTTACTCTTAACTATTATAATGGAAATACCAACTGAGTAGCCTTCCTTGGAGACCATTGTCACTCAGGTTCCTCATTCAACTATTTATATATGAACCTAAAAATACGCAACTGCTTTCAAATATTGAACACGTACAATGTAGGAAATTAACCCTAATTATTTAATGGGAATTTAACAGACAAAAACAAATTACACTACTGCATGAAAGATGACATGAGATTGTGAATACAGATTTTGTCAAAGAGAGAGGATTTTAGGAGGTATTAAAGAGCAGTCAAAGTTAATGAGATGGGAAAGTTTAAACATCGAGACCCAGAGTGCAGAGCCCATATTGCATGGCAATCGTTTGTGGGGATAACAAGCTTTTGAGGGCAGAGCTGGAAAATATCAGGAGAATGCTATTTTAAATAATGCAACTGGAAGAATTACAGGTCTATTTTTTATGGTGCAACCCATTATTAAAGCAAATCTACCATTTAAGAAGAGTGAAGGGACAACCATGAGGAACACAGGCAAATTTGTAGCCATGTGTAGTGGAAATAGACACAAAATGCTCAGTAGGACAGGCAGCATCTCTGGAGAAAAGGAATGGGTGACGTTTCGGGTCGTGACCCTTCGTCAGACTCAGATGTAGTGGAAAGCTGAGTTGTTTGATCACGCTCATTTTGTGATTACCCTCTCACTGTAGAACCAAAACTTACATAACATCCTAAATGTTCAATGAAGCTATAAGAGGGTGATGTGTATGAAGAATATAGGGACACCTGACCTGTTTACCTATGAGCGCAATAAAACTATTTGGATCAAAAAGCAAATTGCTGGAGGAACTCAGCGGCAGATGGAAGTGGCAGATGGAATATAGTAGGCAGCATCTGTGGATGGAATCAGAAACAGGGTCCAGAGACAAAATATCATCTGTCCCACTGAGTTCCTCCAGTTGTTTGTAGTTTGTTCAAGATTACAACATCTGCAGTCTCCTGCCCCCCCCCCCATTGCTATTTAGATACATGAGTTGAGGCATGTCATTATGCCATTTGGGAAGTGTCGAAAATCTTTTCATAACAATTATAAAATGCACAGTAGTCTCCAGCCACTAAGGTCATAGGGTCATAAGGGATAGGAGTAGAATTAGGCTTTTAGGTCCATCAAGTTTACTCCGCCATTCAATCATGGCTGATCTATCTCTCCCTCCTAACCCCATTCTCCTGCCTTCTCCCCATAAACTCTGACACCTGTACTAATCAAGATTTTATCTATCTCTGCATTAAAAATATCCACTGACATGGCCTCCCCAGCCTTCTGTGGCAAAGAATTCCACAGATTCATCACGCTCTGGCTAAATAAATTCCTCTTCATTCCTTCCTAAAAGAACATCCTTTAATTCTGAGACTATGACCTCCAGTCCTAGACTCTCCCACTGGTGGAAACGTCCACTCTATCCTAGCCTTTCACTAATCTTATGTTTCAATGAGGCCCCGCCTCATTCTTCTAAACTCCAGCGAGTACAGGCCCAGTGCCAACAAATGCACATCATAGGTTAATCTACTCATTCCTGGGATCATTCTTATAAACTACTCTGGACCCTCTCAAGAGCCAGCACATCCTTCCTCAGATATGGTGCACAAAATTGCTCACAATATTCAAAATGTGGCCTTACCAGCTCCTTGTAGAGCCTCAACATTACCCTGTTTTGGTATTCAAGCCCTCAAGAAACAAATGCTAGCATTGAGTTTGTTTTCTTTACTACTGATTCAACTTGCAGATTAACATTTTGGGCATCCTGCACCAGCACTCCCAAGTTCCTTTGAACCTCCTTTTGATTCTTACCCCATTTTGAAAATAGTCTATGCCTTTATTTCTACTACCAAAATGCATGACTCCACACTTTGCTGCACAATATTCCATCTGCCACTTCTCTGCCCACTCTCCCAAACTGTCCTTCCTTCTGCAGAGAGCCTGCTCGCTCTATACTGTCCCTCCACCTACATTCGTATAATCCACAAACTTTGCCACAAAGCCTTCAATTCCCTCGTCCAAATCTTTAATCATAATAATCATCATATTCGTAATTTATTAGCCAAGTATGTTTTGCAACATATGAGGAATTTGGTTTGTCATACAGTCATATCAAAAAAGCACCAAGCCACACAACTACATAAACATCCACCACAGCGGCTCCTCCACATTCCCCACTATGTTGGAAGGCAATAACATCTTATCTTCTTTCATAGATACAAAGAAACATTGACAATAGGTGCAGGGGTAGGCCATTCGGCCCTTTGAGCCATTCAATGTGATAATGTCTGATCATCCACAATCAGTACCCCGTTCCTGCCTTCTCCCCATACCCCATGATTCCGCTAGCCCGAAGAGCTCTATCTAACTGTCTTTTCAATTAATCCAGTAAATCGGCCCTCACTGCCTTCCACAAATTCACAACTCTCTGTGTGAAAAGATTTTTCCTCATCTCAGTTCTGAATGGCCTACCCCTTATTCTTAAACTGTGGCCCCTGGTTCTGGACTCCCCCAACATCGGGAACATGTTTCCTGCACAAAGCGTGTCCAATCCCTTAATACTTTTATATGTTTCTATAAGATACCCTCTCATCCTTTTAAATTCCAGTGAATACAAGCCCAGTTGCTCCATTCTTTCATCATGTGACAGTTCCACCATCCCGTGAATTAACCTGGTGAACCTACGCAGTACTCCCTCAATAGCAAGAATGTCCTTTCCTCCTTTTTCTCCTGTGGTCAGTGCAGTCGAACCATCTGCAGTCGGGGCGATCGAAGCTCCCATATTGGGGCAGTCGAAGCTCCTGTGGTTGGATCTCCTAAGGTCGATCCCTGACAAAAGGGCAGCCACCCGATATACAATTCAAAATAACACTCTCCAAATATTCTCCAGCTCTGCCTTCAATTGTGAACACATATGAATATAAGATTTCCTTGGAACAGGATAATGATTGAGTGAAAGAGAGCTCGAGTGTGGGCTGTATAATATTAACATATCTTCTGCCTGTAGTATTTGGATCCTAATCCAAATTAAATTGTTGAAATTTCTTGTTGGAATATAGTGGAGTGAAATATGAGGTGATGCTTTCTTGCACTAATGCTTCTCTCTGCTGTGCATTAACTACAGGTAATGGCATCTCCTGTATTTAACGTAAATCCAACATTGCCTCAATGCAGGATTCTTTTCTCCCAAATTGGAAGGCTCACATCTCCATCACAATTGAAGTGGTACAATTATTGAATTTGTTCCCTTTGAGACTGAAAGGGATAAACTTACCAGTGTTTTTGTTCCCCCCCCACCCAGTGTTTAGCAGGCTACGGTTAAACTGACCAAGTATGGGAATGTCAGATAAGTACCAAGTCAGCCATAACTGTGATATCCAAATAATTTGATGTATTCATTGCCGAGGCTCAGTCATAAGTACAGAACAGTCACTAGTGCAAAGTGGGCCGTTAGTAACATGGAACCATAAGAACCAATGTGTAATAAAGGCCCTTAAGGTCTTTCTACAAATATATCGCTTTATGCAAAGGGAATAGATTTCCATGTACTCATAGAAAAATTGAAAAGCTGACAAAATGTAAAGAGAACAATACAACACTGGCCGCTCAAGGAGGAATTGGGAAATCAATCAAAGCACTACTACAATGCAAAATAATGAAATGGAAAATTCACTGCATTAAAGTGATATCAAGCATTCAATCTGGAATATGATGTGAATGAATCTGTGAACTTTGAAACAGGACATCAAACATAATCCTGGGGGAGAGGTGCGGGAGAGGTGGTGAGAATTAATGACCCCATGCACCATAGTTTTGTAAGGATCAGGATGTTCCGAGGGCGATATAAGTGATGGTATTTTCAGCAGCTGACTAACCTTTGCAGAACATAGTTACTGTCCAGCACCATTGTAAAGAGGAATTGCTGTGATAAGAGGAATTGCTGTGATTATGTATGAGCAATGTTACTGACTATAAAAGCCAAAGCGCTTTGCCTCTGCATTAGAGGAATGCAAGCACAAATCTAGTTCAGGAACTGAGCATATTATTTGAGATTAATATATGAATTAAGATCAGAAATAATCCACGCAGTCCCTTCATCCTGCTATGCTATTCAATAAATTCATGCTATGTATGTAACCTCTTATCCAAAGTTCAGTTTATTCCTGGTAATATTTTATCCATTGTCTATCAAGAAACAATTTCTGTCTAAGAAATATCCAAAAACTCTTTTTTCTCTGCTTTTTATGGAAGAGAGTTCACAAAGTCCTGAGGGAAAAGTAATGCCTTTCCCCTCTGCCTTAATTGGGCAATCCAAAATTGTATAACTGTCACACCTAGTTCTAGATTCAAGTCAAGTTAGGTCAAGTTGTGTTTAATGTCAACCGTATAAATACAGTGAATTAAATCAAAAACATTCCCGGCATCACGGACAACATGTAAAAACATGAATATTATATAAATTACATTTAATTTTCATTAAATTACAGTGAAATTAAAAAGTCTATGGGAAAGAAATATGATATTAGTGCAAAAATACACAATTGGAAAACAAGTTCATGGTAATGCAAGAGATGGTCCATAATGTTCCATTGCTGAAGTAGGAATAGAGTTTAGTTTAGAGATACAGATTGGAAAAAAGCCCTTCGGCCCACTGAGTCCATGGTGACCAGTGATCACCTGTACACTAGTTCTATCCTACACACTGGTAACAATTTACCGAAGCCAATTAACCCATGTACCTGCAAGCCTTTGTAATGTGGGGGAAAACCGGAGCACAGGAGAAAACCCACGTGCTCATAGGGAGAACGTACAAACGTCCACACAGACAGTACACATAGTCAAGATCAAATCTGGGTCTCTGGCGCTGTATGGTGGCAATTTTATCGTTGTGCCACTGCGCTGGTTGCTTCAAGATCATAGTCGATTCTACAGGTGCACAGTAGAGAGCATGCTGATCGGTTGAATCGTGGCTTGGTTCCGCAACTTGAGCGCCCAGGAGCGGAAAAGACTACAAAAAGTAATAAACACTGCCCAGTCCGTCATCGGCTCTGACCTCTCTACCATCGAGGAGATCTACCGCAGTCGCTGCCCCAAAAAGGCTGGCAGCATCATCAAGGACCCACACCATCCTGGCCACACACTCATCTCCCTGCGTAGAAGGTACAGGAGCCTGAAGACTGCAATGTCCAGGTTCAGGAATAGCCACTTCCCCACAGCCATCAAACTCAAATGAAACAAAACTCTGAACATTAATAGACCATTATCTGTTTATTTGCACCTTATCTGTTTATTTATTCATGTGTGTATATATTTATATAATGGTATATGGACACACTGATCTGTTTTGTATTCATGTCTACTATATTCTGTTGTGCTGAAGCAAAGTAAGAATTTCATTGTTCTATCTGGAACACATGACAATAAACTCTTTTGAATCTTGAATCTTGATTTCCAAATCAGCAGACCACAATCCGTGCGAATTGGCAATAACGCTTCCTCCTCGATAACCATCAGTACAACCTTAAGGCTGCACAGTCCCCTGCTCTACTCGCTCTATACCTATGGCTGAGTGGCCAAACTCCATTTTTAAATTCAACAATGACACCATCATTGTTGGACAATTAGCGGATAATGATGAGTCAGAGTATGGGAGGGAAATTGATTGTCCGATTGAATAGTGCCACAACAACAACCTTGCTCTCAGTGTCAGTGAGATCAAAGGGCGGATTGTTGACTTTAGGAGAGGAAGGCCTCTCTCCATCGACGGGTCGGTGCTGGAGAGAGTCAACAACTTCAAGTCCCTGAACATTCATATCGCTGAAGATCTATCCTGGACCCAGAACACCAATGCAATCATAAAGAAAGCCTTTACTTCCTTAGAAGATTGAGGAGATTTGGTATGTGGACAAATACTTTCTTGAGGATCTGCAGGTGGACGGCAGAGAGCATATTGACTGGTTGCATTAAGGTCTGGTTCAGCAAACTGAGCACCCAGAAATGAAGGAGATTACAAAAAGTGTATTTGGACACTTGCCCAATCTATCATTGTTACTGATCTCCCCACTATCAAAGAGATTTAAAGAAGATGCTGCCTCAACACAGCTTATTTATTTATTTAATTTATTTATTTTACTTTTCTTTTTTCATCGGTTGGAGCTGCATACTAAATCTCGTTGCACTGACGTGCAATGACAATAAAATATATTATTATTATTATTATTATTATTATTATTGTAAAAGGTAGCCAGCATTATCAAGGATGCACACTGCCCTGGCCATGGTCTCATTTCACTCCTGCTTTGGGATGAAGGTACAGCTTTCTGAAAACCATGACTTTCAGGTTCAGGAACAGCTTCTTCCAAACAACCATCAGGCTCTTCAACATTACAAACATCAAATAAAGTTTGAACTATGAACTGTCTTGGTTGCATTAATGACTGTGGGCTTTTATGCTATAATATTGGGTTTCTTGATTTGTTGATTTTTTTCTTTTTTATTATATTATAATTTTGCTGTATATTTCAATTAAATTCTCTTGATTCTTTATAATTGTAAGAAAGTAGCTGTTTGTGTGAGACTTTATGGGCCTGTCCCAATTAGACGACTTTTTTAGGCGACTACAGGAGACTATGCGGTTGCCACACGGTCACCACATGGTCGCTGGTGGTCGCCGGGATGTAAGGTCGTGAGTAATCCCCTCAGTTGCCCAAAGCATCATAGCATCTTTCTGGTCGTCGAAGATTTTTCAACACGTTGAAAGTTTTTTTTTGACACCAAATGAGCATAGCTTGACGTAGGTGCTGTCGTAGGTTGTCGTCAGGTTAATGCAGGCAGTCGCCAGGATGTCATAGGGTGTCGCCAGGGTGTCGTCGGTTGTCGACAGGATGTCGTAGGTTGTCACCAAGTGACGTATGTTGTCACCGGTGCTGACTTCGGTGAATTTCGATGTCATATTTGCCAGCAGTCACCTAAAAAAATCGCCTTAATGGGACAGGCACGTTAGGCTTCTGTAGCTCCAGCCGAATGGTAGCAGTCAGATGAGGGCATGGCCAAAATGGTGGGGTTCCTTGATGATAGATACCATATTTGGGTGGAACTGTATACTAAGAATCGTCCATTACAGTATGTCATAGAAACATAGAAACATAGAAAATAGGTGCAGGAGTAGGCCATTCGGCCCTTCGAGCCTGCACCGCCATTCAATATGATCATGGCTGATCATCCAACTGATCATCCAATGTCAGATGAACGAGAGTGGCTAAAACAATTTAGAAGAGAAGAGGACAATTGTTAACTTAACTCCATCTGATTACACCAATTGGCTTTCATTGGCTTTCGGCCAATATACAATAATGTATACAGTATGTCGCTTGCAAAACCGTTTCGAACTAACATTAGGTATTTTATGATTTTATTTTGTTTTAAGGGTTGTTTGGCCATATAATTTAGCGTGGAAAGTTCCACAAGTTGTTTGGCTCCATGGAGAACATCATTGTGATTTCTGTCAACAAGTCGATTTCCATCCAGTGACATCTCCTCCTGAAGCTAGCCATCATTCTCAATGCAATACAGTTAAACAAGCCAAATCTCCGAGACCTTTGGTTTCTCCCACACTCCTAAGACATACAGGTTTGTAGGTTAATTGGCTTGATGTGTGTGTAAATTGTCCCTAGTGTACGTAGGATAGTGTAATGTAATGCAATGGTTGGTGCATAAAACAGAGAAACTAAAAAGCACATACCTTTTGATCTTAGATGAGAGGAAGAAGCCAGCAGTTGTATTCAGTTTAGACTGACTCAGGATAATTTGCAGCACATCCAACACTATGCATGTAACTCGATGTGTGTTGAGAAAATCAAGTGACAAGCTGCCAGTTGCTTAGAACGAGGTGACTTCAAAGGTATTTTATTGTCACGTGTACCAATTAAGGTACAGTGATATTCGACTTTATAAGAACTCCAAAGATCAGCCACTACCTCAGAATAACTATGACAGGTATTTTGTCAAACCTAATCAGAATGAGGATATTCCAGTGTGCTGTATGGAAAGAATACATTTTGAAATGTATAGCTTGATAAGGCGAGTTCATATTTAACATGGTTTAGCACACCATTGGGAGACATAATTGGGGAAGAAAGACATTGGATTCAGCTTAGTATGAAAGGGACTTCTGCAATGTTCAAACTTTAGTTACATTGGAAGGTTTTGGTTGAGTAAAGACTAAAATCTGTAAAACATTTGTCTTTATAGACAGACATCAGGGGAAAGAAGCTGGAAACTGAAAGTGGAGAAGAATATTACATTGAATGAGGAACTGTTGAAGTTGAAAATTAATCAAATCTGTTTCATATGGTCAACACAGATTATCTGAAGCAGGCCCAGCCAAGAACAAGGTAATGAAGGGAATGGCGAAACCCTGAGGATGTTATGTGAGAAATTATCCAATCCTGTCAGACAGAGCAGGATATGCAAGACACTATGGGAGGACCTTGTAAGTGAACAGTCAAATCGCTTCTGATGCAGTGTCTCGGACCGAAACATCGGCCATCTATCTCCACAGAAGCTGTCTGACCTAATGATTACCTCCTGCAGTTTGATTTTTGCTCCATATCAAAGCATCTTCATTTTCTTGTGCCTCCAAACAAAGCCAGAAGACAGTACAGTGCAACGTATGTTGAGAAAGGAACTGCAGATGCTGGCTTAAACATAAAGCTAGAGTAGCTCAACGGGACAGGCAGCATCTATGGACAAAAGGAATGGGTGACGTTTCAGGTCAAGACCCTTCTTCAGATATGTTGATTATAAGAAGGAGCTGACATTAAAATTAAAAAATCACAGGAAGTGACGAAGCAAGGACCCTGCAGGAGAGTTAGATGATAGTGGACATAAGGAAAGCTCTGAAAGATGTAGTAACAAGCTATACATAAATTGAGAAAGAACAACTTGATGTGATCTTTGAACTGGGGCCATCTTACCAATATTGCATGGGAGTTCAGTAATTAGAAAATAAATGCTTTTAACTTCCTCAATGGAATGACATTGGAGAGAATTATTTTGTTGAAGCAAGCATACAACATAGTGAGTTTGTGCTGTTCAAGCAAAGATAAACATGTAGCTCAAACACCTCCATGAGCATATCTCAAGGACACGAGTATGACAAGGATGCTGAGCTTGAGAAATGTAACATGGTGCAACATGTTCCAGTTGCTCAAACATAGATGTAGGAGACAGAGGACACCAACAGAGAAGATAAAATGATGCAGCACCTGAAGTGAGTGGTTCAGAAAGGACGAAAAGAGACTGCACGTGTTCTCTGTCATACTTCTATTTGAGCAATGAACCAGGCACACAAAGTGACGTAAACCTAAGAGGCAAGGATACATTTTCTCCTTGCTTCTGAGTATAAAGCTTTTGCCTTCATAGATTTCCAGAAGGTATCTACTGGGCAGGAATGAATGGGAAGATGAAGGATTAAGAAGCAAATTATCCAAAGCAAAAGTTAGATGTGGCCCTTGTGGCTAACGGAATCAGAGGGTATGGAGAGAAGGCAGGTACGGGATACTGAGTTGGATGATCAGCCATGATCATATTGAATGGCGGTGCAGGCTCGAAGGGCCAAATGGCCTACTCCTGCACCTAATTTCTATGTTTCTATGTTTCTAAAACCTTCACTGTCAACAAACTTCAGGTAGAAAAGCAATAAACTGCAAGGGCTGGAATTCTTAAATAAAACCCGCCAAAGAAAATAGGATCACAAGAAAATAGAAACAGGAATATGCCATCCAGCCACTCCAAAACTGACCCATCATTCAGTATGATCATGGGTGATTTAAGATGACTTCAAATCCTCTTCAGTTTTCTTGGAGGATTAGTTAGTAAAACACAAATTCTGTTTTCCTCTCCTCCTGACCTGCTAAATATGTCCAATGTTTTCTTGTTTACTATCAAAATCCCAGGTAGGCCCTAGGCTAAAGCTGGGGCATATTTATAAACATAGAAACATTTTGTGCTTTATTTCTTCAGTTATTAATATCTTCTTCAGGGTCTCGAACCAAAACGTTGCCGATTTCCTTCGCTTCATAGATAGAAACATAAGAATATAGAAAATAGGTGCAGGAGGAGGCCATTCAGCCCATCGAGCCAGCACCACCATTCAGTGTGATCATGGCTGATCGTCCCCTATCAATAACACGTGCCTGCCTTCTTCCCATACCCCTTGACTCCACTAGCCCCTAGAGCTCTATCTAACTCTCTCTTAAATCCATACAGTGACTTGGCCTCCACTGCCCTCTGAGGCAGGGAATTCCATAAATTCACAACTCTCTGGATGAAAATGTTTTTTTCACCTCAGTCTTAAATGATCTCCCCTTTATTCTAAGACTGTGGCCCCAACATTTGGAACATTTTTCCTGCATCTAGCTTGTCCAGTCCTTTTATAATTTTATATGTTTCTATAACATCAGTCAGGCTAACTGGTCTGTTATTTCCTGTTTTCTCACTCGCTCCTTCTTGAAAAGTGGGATAACATTAGCTATCCTCCAATCCACAGGAACTGATCCTGACTCTATTGAACCTTGGAAAATGATCACCAATGCATCCACTATTTCTAGAGCCACCTCCATGAGGACCCTGTGATGAAGACCATCAGGTCCAGGGGATTTATCATCCTTCAGTCCCATTAGTCCACCCAATACTATTTCTCGCCTAATGAAAATTTCTTTCAGTTCCTTTACCCCCTTAGATCCTCTGTCCTCCAGTACATCTGGGAGATTGTTTGTGTCTTCCTTAGTGAAGACAGTTCCGAAGTACCTATTCAACTCTTCTGCCATTTCCTTGTTGCCCATAATAATTTCACCCGTGTCTGCCTTCAAGGGAAGCACATTTGACTTTGTTACTCTTTTTCCTTTAACATATCTGAAGAAGCTTTTACTGATCTTCCTTATATTCCTGGCCAACTTCCCTTCGTACTTCATCTTTTCAGCCCGTATTGCCCGTTTTGTTTCCTTCTGTTGTCCTATGAAAGTTTCACAATCCTGTGGCTTCCGGCTACTCTTTGCTGTGTCATACATCTTTTCTTTTAGTTTTATTCTATCCCTAACTTCTCTGGTCAGCCACAGTTGCCTCCTACTCCCCTTAGAATCTTTCTTCCTTTTTGGAATGAAATGATCCTGCGTCTTTCGGATTATGCCCAGAAATTCCTGCCATCGCTGTTCCACCGTCATTCCTACTAGGACCCCTTTCCAGTCTACCTTAGCCAGCTCCCCCCTCATGCCTTCATAGTCCCCTTTGTTCAACTGCATCACTGACACTTCCGATTTAACGTTCTCCGTCTCAAATTGCAGATTAAAACTAATCATACTATGATCACTACCTCCTAACGGTTCCTTTACCTCGAGTTCTCTTATCATATCTGGTTCATTGGACAACACTAGATCCAGAATTGCCTTTTCTCTGGTCGGCTCCATTACAAGCTGCTCTAAGAATCCATCTCGGAGGCATTCCACAAACTCTCTTTCTTGGGGTCCTGAACCAACCTGATTTTCCCAGTCTACCTGCATATTGAAATCCCCCATCACCACAGTGGCATTACCTATGTTACATGCCAGATTTAACTCCTGCTGCAACTTACACCCTACATCTGGGCTACTATTTGGGTGTCTGTAGATAACACCAATTAGTGTCTAAGAAGGAATTGCAGATGCTGGAAAATCGAAGGTACACAAAAATGCTGGAGAAACTCAGCGGGTGCAGCAGCATCTATGGAGCAAAGGAAATAGGTGACGTTTCGGGCCGAAACCCTTCTTCAGACGGATAGGGGGTAGGGGGGGGGGAGGAGAAGGAAGAAAAAAGGGGAGGAGGAGGAGCCCAAGCACGGGGGGATGGGAGGAGACAGCTCGAGTGTTAAGGAAGGGGAGGAGACAGCAAGGGCTAGCAAAATTGGGAGAATTCAATATTCATGCCCACCGGCCGCAGGCTACCCAGGCGGAATATGAGGTGCTGCTCCTCCAATTTCCGGTGTTGATCACTCTGGCAATGGAGGAGACCCAGGACAGAGAGGTCGGATTGGGAATGGAAGGGGGAGTTGAAGTGCTGAGCCACCGGGAGTTCAGGTAGGTTCTTGCGGACTAAGCGGAGGTGTTCGTCGAAACGATCGCCCAACCTCCGCTTAGTCTCACCGATGTAAATCTGCTGGCATCTAGAGCAGCGGATGCAGTAGATGAGGTTGGAGGAGATACAGGTGAACCTTTGTCGCACCTGGAACGACTGCTTGGGTCCTTGAATGGAGTCGAGGGGGGAGGTAAAGAAACAGGTGTTGCATTTCTCGCGGTTGCAACGGAAAGTGCCCAGGGAGGGGGTGGTATGGGAGGGAAGGGAAGAATTGACAAGGGAGTTGTAGAGGGAGCGGTCTTTGCGGAAGGCAGACATAGGGGGAGATTGGAAGATGTGGTGAGTGGTGGGGTCACGTTGGAGGTGGCGAAAATGGCGGCGGATGATTTGTTGTATTTGCCGGCTGGTGGGGTGAAAGGTGAGGACTAGGGGGACTCTGCCCTTGTTGCGAGTGCGGGGATGGGGAGAGAGAGCAGTTTTGCGGGGTATGGAAGGGACCCTGGTGCGAACCTCATCTATGGTGGAGGAGGGGAATCCCCGTTCCCTGAAGAGCGAGGATATTTCCGATGCCCTGGTGTGGAACGTCTCATCCTGGGAGCAGGTATGGCGTAGGCGGAGGTATTGGGAGTAGGGGATGGAGTCTTTACAGGGGGCAGGGTGGGAAGACGTGTAGTCCAGATAGCCATGTGAGTCAGTGGGTTTGTAGTGTATGTCGGTCAGAAGTCTATCCCCTGCGATGGAGATGGTGAGGTCAAGGAATGGTAGGGAAGTGTCGGGAATAGTCCAGGTGTATTTGAGTGCCGGATGGAAGTTGGTGGTGAAGTGGATGAAGTCAGTTAGTTGTGTGTGGGTGCAGGAGGTGGCCCCAAAGCAGTCGTCAATGTAACGGAGGTACCTCAGGGAGATTGTACAAGCTCCATACAGCCAGCAACTGTAGACAGAATCGACCCCATGTCTCTGCGCTGTAAGGCAGCGACTCTACCACTGCGTCACTGTGCCGCACTTGCAGTAGCGCAGGTTCCAATCTGTAATCATTAGTGGGTGCTATCTATGTCTGCGCAATTGTGTAGGATGAGTCTCAGTGAGACTTTAATAGGAAAGTCCTAATACATAGCTTCTCTTCAAACTCAGGTGTTGGAGTTTAGGGTCAAGCCCTTAAGCTATTCGTCATGGCTCAGAGCAGAGAGGTGGTCAAAAAAATGTAGTCAAACTGACACCAGACAGAGTTGATGAGAGCGGCTTAAACAACTATCTCAGTTTGTATTCAAGAAGGAACTGCAGATGCTGGAAGATCGAAGGTATACAAAAATGCTGGAGAAACTCAGCGGGTGCAGCAGCATCTATGGAGCAAAGGAAATAGGCGACGTTTCGGGCCAAAACCCTTCTTCAGACTGTAGTTTGTGCACTGCTTTAGAAGAACCTTTCACGAGTGTGGTTCTGACCTGCCATCTACCTTATTGGAAATAAACATAACCTGGAGTAACTCAGCGGGTCAGGCAGCATCTCTGGAGAAAAGGAATAGGTGGCATTTTGGTTCGAGATCCTTCGTCAGACTGTGTCAGGGGAGAGGGAAATTAGAGGTATGAGAAGGTGTAGAACAAAGCAGACAGCACCGATGACCAAAGAGCCCATAATCGTCCATTGTTGGCTGAGGAGGAGTTGATAATGAAGGGATAAGAACAGTGAAATTAGCAAGATGACCAGGGTGGGGAAGAGGTGAGGGGATGGAAAGTGAGGGAATACAAGGGTCACCTTTGACTATCTCTAATCAGATTTTATCTTGCACTAAATGTTCTACCCTTTAATCTTAACCTTTGCCTTGTGGACGGCTTGATTATAATCGCGTAGGATAGCAATTAAAACTATCTAAAAATACATTATAGCTAAACGTAATTTTATTGGAAAATGACGTAATATGGAGCGATATGATTGGAAGTAGGATATCACAGTGATTATTCTCTTAATATGTGTATGATCATCTTATTGCCCTGCGATTATCCAGCTCCGTTCAACTTAATCATCAGCCAGAACCTTCTTTGGTTTGTGTTGCAAGTTCCTCTTTGGGTAAACCTGGTGGAAAATTGAAAGCAGCAGCAATATAAAGACGAGAATTTGACCACATGTCCTTAGAGAAATGTTGTTGCAATTAACTAATGGTTAAATGCTCTTCCACGAGTAAGTTAACCACAGCAACTTCATTAAAATGAGAAATGTACTTGTTATCCTTCAAATATCCACAAGAAAATCTTTGTTTTCTCTGCAAAGAATGTGTTATTAGTCTAGCTGTATGAAAAGAGATAACAGCGGCTATTTTTAATTAACACAGCAGATTGAAACCCACTTACTTCACAGTCAATTTCAAACACAGTTTTTTTCCTCACAAGCTTTTAGGTATCTTATCAATCTACTCCTCAAGTAATAAGAAAATAATCTTCATCTTCTTACTCAGTGGCAGACTCCCTTTTGGTCCTGAGCCTTGCCAACAGTCTGTCTGTCCTTCTTTTTGTTATTTTTAGTATGTGTTAAAAAGTCTGTTTTAATGTTCATTGGTTTGTTTTATGTGGGGGGGTTAGGGTGGGGGTTGGGGAAACTACTTTTCAATTTCTTACCTTGACGGAGATGCTATTTGTTTCCGTATCGTATCTCCGCCTGCACTGTGGCCTAACATTGTGGAGTTGGAGGCCTATCCTGGAGGCCAAGCCGCAGGAGTCTGTGGGACTTTAACATCGCGGAGCTTGTAATCTCTTTGCCGGGGATCGAAGTTCCAACTGCGGGGCCTGTAGACTTTAACATCGTGAAACCCGCGGTCTCTGGTAAGAAGAGACCGACTCGGGAACTCCATGCTGTGGAGAGAATTTCAACTGCCCCGACGTGGGAGTTTCGATCACCCAGACGGGGGCTTCGATTGTCGACTGCGGGGGATTTGATCACCCCGACTGCAGATGGTTTGACTGCCCCGACCGCGGGAGCAAAAGAGGAAGAAGGTTGAACTTTATTGCCTTCCATTGCAGTGAGGATTGTGGAACCCACTGTGATGGATGTTTACGTTAACTTTTATGTGGTTGTGTGTATTGCTGTTTTTCACTTAAGATGACTAGCTTAACTCACATTTCATTTCATCTTAATTGGTGCATGGGACAATACACTGACCTTGAAACCTTGACCTTAATAAAGGTAAAATATTGCTAATATGGAATAATGGACAACTGTCAGTGGAAGGACTGAAAAATAATTTCAAGTTACTCTTTTGCCCCATCTAATTTCCTTCCAACCATCAGTGAAGGTATGTAGTGTTACCCTCTATTAGTTTTCTCAAATTACATCTCTTTATGCGTAAGCTATGGCAATAATTGTCTGCATCACTGCATCCCCTGTGTATACTTTCCAGTATGGACCATCAGATCATGACGAGAAACAAGATACATTTTCTTCTATCTCGCCTAGAGGCACTGAAGTAAATTAAATTTCTTCTGGTGTTTTGTGATTAATTTGCAAGATATGGGCACCAGAATGTTATGCCTAATTTTCTTTGAGTGCAATAGCTTGCTAGGCCACTTCAGTTGACACTTGAGTGCCAATTGCCTTCTGAAATTGCTTGCAGGTTAGACGAGGTGATAAATCAGGTTTCCATCCTTAAATCCAGCTTCTGAGGTCACCATTAATGCTAGCAGCTTTATCCTTTGGAATTTATTTAATTAAGTGAATTTGAGTTCCTTTGGTCTCCGAGGTGGCAAGCTTGTCTCTTCATTGCTCACCCAACATACCTCAACCTTCTCCTCTGGTGCCCCCTATCTGTGATCAGAGAACTCAGAGCAACTCACAAATTTAGTTTAATTGAGTGATATAGCCAGTCCATGCTGACCAGCGATTCCCGCATACTAACATGATCCTACACACACTAGGGACAATTTACAATGTTACCAAGCCAATAAACCTCCAAATCTGTATATCCTTGGAGTGTGGGAAGAAACCAGAGCTCCTGGAGAAAACCCACGCAGGTCACAGGGGGAACGTACATTGCCGCATGGTAGTGTTTATCTACCAGGGGAACTGCTTGGAGAGTCTCTGCTCACCCCATTATCTCAATTCCAAGTGTTCCATTTATCTTTATGTGAATCATGTTTCCTGATATTGACTGAATCTGTGTAGGAAAAACTACAGATGCTGAGTTATATTGAAGATGGGCACAAAACGCTTCGGGTCTAAACTCTTCTTCAGACTGAAAGATAAAGGTGTTAGGGGTGGGGAACTGGAGGCCAGAAAAGGCCAGTACAATTCAGGGCAGGCAACAGAGGAGCTCAGGTGGGTCGAGTCCATAATGGCCCATTGTTGGCTGGGGAAGATGCGTTAATGGCAGGGATGCAAGGAAGGGGAATTAGTAGAAGGACTAGGATGGGGGTCGGGGGGTGGGGAGAGATGGGACAAGGAGACAGAACCTGATTGGTTGGGGATGATTTGTCCTGCAGTAATTTCTGATGGGAATTCAATTTGTAGTTTTTTTTTGCTTGTGTACGTGAATTGTTATTGTATTTATGCCCAAGCTCCAGCTTTCCTGGCAATTGGCAGTGCAGTTTCCATTCACACTGTAGGTACCACACTGAATCAGGCTATTATTGCTGGTACATAAGTTGCACCTGATACTAGGGACATGGTTGGTGGAGGGATGGGGGGAGGTGGGGGGGGGGGGGGGGGGGGGGGGGGGGGGGTCATCAGTAGTGCAGTGGTCAATCCTGAATCCCCAAGAGTGAGGGAACATCCCACAGAGATCTTTGAATAGCATGACCAGATCTGATGAAGAGAGGAAGATTTCCTGCTTCCCTAAGAATAGCAATGTTACAAAATTTTGAGATTTAAAAAATCAAGTCTGCAATTTATCCCATCAGATAAAGCATAACAATAAGTTTAATTTGACACCTAATTCACCTTCATATCTCAAGTAATAAAAAGGTTATGGCCATTTTCATACTCGGAAATTAGCATCTTGTTCCCTATTGATTTTCTATGGACATAACAAAAAAGCTGTGATCGTGGACAGTCAAAAGCCCATAACCTTCTTAAAAATTAAGAGAATTGAATGAAATTTTCAGTTATCATAGATTGAAGCATTCTGAAACAAATATAAAATAATATTACTTGGATGACCTGAAATTAAAGCATATAATTAGCTAGTTACCCAATTGTAGCTAATTTCAAACTTCAATTACTAGATCTAAACATCTATCCATTTCTTAACAAATGATTAACATTTTTAAATAGCCCAAGTGTCCAAATAATATTCACAAATAATTCACAATAAAACATGATTTTTAAATCTCATTTACATCAATTTATAGGCCAAATGGAAGGAATTTAGTATTCATTTGCTGTAAATTAAAGTCAATTTAAACCGGCTTTCAAGTGGGTTCCTGTGAACGCGCTGGTTTAGAACGTTCACATTGCGCTGGATTTGTGCCCTCAAGTGCCTAGAAAAATACTGCGGGATATAAAGAGCCCAAAATGAACTACTCGCTATAGAAAACTTTATATTACAGGGTTATATACAAGCCTCATTTAATGTAAAAATAAGGTACATACCTTTAATTGTTTGCTTTATAAAACCTTGGGGCTGCGAGAGGTTGCGGAGTGAGAGAGTGATTTTTAAACTACTATAAATATTATACAAGGCCATAAAAACTAATAATACCTTTTGCGACGGGGTCTTTCAGCGATTTTCCGTTAATGATTTACTAGGCTGAACATTTTCGATTGGAACAGCCTAGTAAAAATTGCGTTTTAAGCCCGCCCCCTCTAAACAGCGCCAAAATCACACACACGGGGTAGGGCAGATGCTCAGCCACGATTCCGGTAGGTTTTGTAACATACCTATTAAGAACATTGAAAAGCAAGGTTAACATTGGTTGCCAGTCTTAGTAAAATCAAAGTTGACACCGTGCCTCCTCTTGACCCTTGAGCTGCTTCCATTAGATCTGAAAGCAGATGGTTTGGTGATGGGTTTGAGATCTTAAAAGCTCTTAACACCTCATTATAGATTGATAGAATCATAGGATGTAGCAGTACAGCATTAATCTATTTTGGCCCATGTTACCTTCAATATTTCTTTGGAAGGAACAGTCTACATATTTTGAAGGTAGACACAAAATGCTGGAGTAACTCAGCGGGACAGGCAGCATCTCTGGAGAGGAGGGATGGGAGACGTTTCGGGTCGAGACCCTTCTTCAGTCTAAATATTTTACGTTTCTCTCTCTTTCTACATTGCAAAGTAGGAGTAGGTCATTTAGCGTCTTCCACCCGCTCTGCTAATGACTAATCTTGAATCTCAGCATTACACTCTGCATCATAGCCCACAACCTCCTCCCAAACCATGTGGCCTTGTTCCTTAAAAAATCCAGCCTTATTTTTTCCCCCTTCATTTCCTATCTCTCTGGTTTCCCTGCAATATTCCTCCACATTGCAAAGCTGAAGAAGAGCCATAATCTCAAAACCCTTCGACCTCACCATTTTAGTGATGTATAATTTTTCTTTCCCTCCTATCAGAAACATTTCCAATTTTGAATTGGAACCCTGATTGGACTGATCTAGGAAGAATCTGCCAACAGACAGGAAGTGACACAGCTGACAGCCTGGTGCCATTGCAACAACCTGGAGCTCAATGCTCTTAAGACAGTGGAATTGATAGTGGACTTTAGGTGAGCTCCCTCTCCACTTACCCCACTCACCATCAACAACACAACAGTCACATCTGTGGAGTCTTTTAAGTTCCTGGGAACCATCATCTCCAAGGACCTTGTGGGGGGCTACCATCGACTCCACAGTCAAAACGGCAAAACAGAGGATGTACTTCCTGCGGCAGCTGAGGAAGCAGAATCTGCCACAGGCAATGATGGTCCAATTCTTTACGGCCATCATAGAGCATGTCCTCACCTTCTCCACCATGGTCTGGTTTGGCTCAGCCACCAAGCACGACATCCAGAGACTGTAGTGAATCGTCCGATCAGCTGAGAAGGTTATTGGCTGCAACCTTCCTTCCATTGAAGAACTGTACACTGCAAGGGCCAGGAAACGAGCGGGTAAGATCATCTCTGACCCCTCTCACCCTGGCCACAAATTCCTTGAATCACTTCCTTCTGGAAGGCGACTCCCGACTGTTAAAACTGCCACAGCCAGAAATAAAAACTGCTTTTTTCCACGTAGTAGTTCTACTCAATAACCAAAAATCTGTAGCCTCCTTTTGCTCTGGTATTTTATTTAATTCACATGTTTAATCAATATGTTTTATTATTGATGTTTAATGTTTTATGTGTCATTCATAACTGTCACTGTATGTCGTTGTCACTTGCGGACGGGGCACCAAGGCAAATTCATTGTATATGAATACTTGGCCAATAAACTGATTAATTCATTGAATGATGCCAATGACCCAAATACAGTACTAGTATTCTATTCTATACATAACTAAAGCTCAGATCTTGTTATCTTCCAGTTTGCAAGGTCTTTCTATTTGCGCAAAAAAACGGACGCAATAGCGCTATGATTTTTCGCCAGCTTACTCACCATCCTCCTGTGTTGCGAGTGTACCAAGCTTTGTTATGATCGGTGGTTGAATGTAAAGGTTAGCAAAGTTTAAAAATCTTAAAAAACGTGCGTGCGCTGATTGATCGCCCCCTGCCAGTCAGCACTACGTGGATTTTTTTCCTCCTGTCACTCCGCCCCTTCCTGCGCCATCGCATCTTTACTGGAGCTGAGGATGGCTGGCGGAGGTTTCCAACCGGACACAATTTTCGGAGGGACCAGAAGCGGCCCAACCCAACCCAACCAAGTCGAACCCAGCCCAGCCCAGCCCGGCCCAGCCCAGCCCAGCCCAGCCCAGCCCAGCCCAGCCCGGCACGGAGATGTCGCCGATGTCGCCAACTGGAAACTCTGATCCCGCTGGAGGAAAACATTCAACGACCAGCCGTCGCTTTGAGACCCCATCGCACTGTCAGCTCCATCCCCCTCCCCTCTGGTCCCCCTTGCTGGCTCCTGCCCCTCTGTCCCCCACAACCTCCCCATTCCCCACAACCCCGTTCCCCTCCTGCAGCGAGGGAGGGGGATGGCTTCTTGAGGGGACTGTCGGGGGAGGGGGGGGAAGCATCCTATAGCGGTAGGCCACGACTGCGCTCCCCCCTCCACACCGTCCCCCGACAGGCCCTGCCTGACGCCGTCCCACTCTCTCAGCTCCAGGACCACCCCCTCACCCCAGCCCCCCAGCCTGAAGCCGTGCCCCTCCCCTGGCTGCAGGATGCTCCACCCAGTGGCCCCCAGCAGCCCCCTGCATGAAGCCGTCTCCCTCCCCGACTGCAGGACTCCTACCCTCCCCCACCGGCCCCCAACAGCCCCATCTGAAGCCCCTTCCCCGACTGCAGAACGCAACAGGAGACGCAACAAGAAAGAATGGACTAAATAAATCTCATCTTTAATATTTTAATTGTTGTTATATTTTAAGAGTTATTCACATTTTAAGCTATAATAAATCTCTTTTCCACTTGCCGTGCCCATCAACTGCGCTTGTGCAGTAATACCTGCGTGTTCTACGTCACAATGGGAACCCAATTGGTGGGATTGGTTGCGCCAATGGAGAGCTGCTAAGAGTGGATGGGGGTGGTGAGGGGAGGAGGGGGGGATGGAGTGAGTGAGTGGGGGGGGGGGGGGGGGGGGCAAGGGGCAGAGTGGGGTGGTGAGGGGAGGAGGGGGATCAGGTGCATCACAACGGGAACCCGTCATCCACACCTACATAGTTCGGGACAATGGGTGAGTGGTGGAATATTGCGTTGGGGGACCAGGTCTCCCGTGTGACTGACCCAATGTGTCCCACTTAGTCAGTATTTAAATAAAACTATATATTTTGTAAAATTATTTAATTTTGACATTCAAACCTCTCTGGATTATATATTTGACCACTTCCATTTTCTATTCATCTGCAAATTGAAAAAAAATGGAATTCACCAACTGTGTTGTTGCTGATGATTGAAATATTAATTATGGTAACCACATATTTAGGAACTTTAATTAAGCACTAAATACTTATTTGAATGTATTTATCCTGCAGGTTCGTCATCCATTAGGATATTGACAACAATGATCTCCATATTTCTGAGCTTCTCTAGACTTGCCATTGCTTAATTGGAGATCTCGAGAGTCTTGGCTGTATTAATTACAAATGGCAATAACAATTTTTCAAGTGACAGAGATGAACAGCTCATTTTAAATGAAGATCAAGCAGGAAAATAATTGTCAATCTCATATTTCAAACAGTTAAACAATTAATAATTTACAGAGAACAAAAGCAGAATTCGATAGGTCAAGCAGCATCTTCAGATGCAAAACGGGTAGGCTAACATTTCAGGTAGAGGCCCTCGAAGAGAATTGAGAGGAAAGAGGAAATATTAGTAGTATGTAGCAGAATGATTGAGAGCCGGATGGAGGCTGGTACGTGTTTGCTGGAACCAGATAACAAAGAGTGGGGGGGGTGGGGGGGGAAGAGTATGGTGCACAAATAGAACCAAATGGGTGAAGTGTGGGAGTGTATGGGAAAGGTGAACAAAAGGAGAAGAAACCTAAGTGGACAGGTGAGTGTGTGTGGGAGGAGTATGTTGGTTGTGTGGGTAATCGGAAACTCAAACTCAATATTAATTTTACTGGGTCATAACATATCCCAGTGAAATCGGAGATGTTACTCTTCCAATTGGCACAGCCTCACTATGACAATGAAGAGAGCCAAGGGCTGACATGGTGTGAGGGCTCACAAAAATTTTCAGAGGGGAAGTCACAAAATTCAGGAAGAAAGAGAACAGTTCATCAGACAGAGATGAATGATGGCAATGTAGAGACAGGATGTCCATGGTAACATTGAGCTGCTGGGGACCAGGGTATTAGAAGTGATTAAAATGATGGAGAGTATAAGAGGTGCCATGGATGTCAGTGTGAAGGTACTGGACCAGAGGAGACAAAATGGAGCTCAGGTACAAAGAAATGAGTTTGGTGCGATGATTGCAGACAGTAATAATGAGCCTGCCAAGGTAGTCTTGCTTACCAAACCTTAATTGAGAGATTGAATCTGGCAGCGCAGGATTGTTGCACTATGTGGTTGGTGTTTGTGAAGCTGAGATGGCCTGATGTATTGAGATCTGCAATGGTCCAAGAAATAGTGACCTGTTCTTAGCTAGGAGGCTTTTAACAAAAGCGCGTCACAGTTCAATTACGGTACCTAACCCACCGCGGGTTCGAACCTCGTATCTGCTTGATCAAACCCTCTAGGCCTTGCTCAAACAGAGACACTCCAGAAGGTCACACAGTCCCAAGCACTCTCCCAGAAGATCGACACTGGACCTCGTGGTGGCAGACTTTTATATGTCCCGGGATCTCGAGGTGCCGAACCACATGGGGGTGGTCTCTTAATAATCCAATTACAGATATCGATTAACCCCATACATAACATACATTTCCCTAACCCAATAATACAGCAGCTCAATACATTGTATAAGAAAGAAAGGTCTCAAAGGAAGCAACCAAGAACAAACATTGAAACATGTGCCCTGAGAATAAAACAATTTCCCCAAGGCTCAACAGTTCGACCAATCATTAATTAACAGGATGACCGTCTTGCAACATTATTTATACTATTTACAATGCTTTCGCAGCGATCCAATAGAAATGATGCATTTAGGGTTAGTTTGCAAAACCGCTATACATGTTATCAATTTCAGAGAAACAGGGAAAACACCTGGATCCCTTACATCCTGCTTATCAGTCTGAGCCTGGACTGGCTGGCACCAATCAAAGTCTGTAAAGTTCAGCTGACAAGGGTTAAACTGTTTATCTGTCATTACCTTGTCTTTCCTCCGAGCCACAGCTTCACCCCCTCCTCGCGACCTTCCATCTTGATTGGCGCAGCCTTTCCTGCTGGGGACCGGCCAGAGCTTCAGCAGCGGTGCAGCACTGAAGTACCATCACGGAGTGGGCGATGCCTTACCGGGATCGTCGTGTTGGTGCTCCGGAGTGTTGGGACTGCCGACTTTAATATCGTGGAGCTGTGGTCTGTGGAGCTATCAGCGCATACGGCGTTGATTTTAACATCGTGGAGCCTGGGATCTTTCCGCCGAGGACCGCCAGTGTTGGCTCTCCGCCGAGCTCGGCCTGTGGACTTCGGAAGCCACGGTCTCCAGTAGGAAGCAGCAAATCCAGTAACTCCAAGCCGCTGAGAGTGTTCTTCCATTCCAACGCTGGAACTCGAGAGGGCCTGAAAAATCAGGCCGCAGTTGCAGCGACTGCAGAGGGCTCGATAGGCCCCGAACACGGGTGAACGGGAGGAAGATAACTGAACTTTGTTGCCTTCCCTGACAGTGGGAAACGTTCATTCCGCTGTGGGGGGATGTTTTTATGTTTTATGTTAAATTCTACAGTGTTGTGTTTATCTTATTTGTGTGCTGCATGGTAACTCACATTTCACTGCGCCAATTGGTGTATGTGATAATAAATGTCCTTTGTCCTTGTGTGCAGGATAGTGCTAATGTCTGGGGATTGCTGGTAGGTGTGGACTCGGAGGGCTGAAGGCCCTGTTTCCATGCTGTATCTATAAATTGAACTAAGCAGTCCAAAGATGTGCAGGTATGTGGGTGAATTAGCTTCTCTAAATTGCCCCTAGTGTGTAGGATGTGAAGGTGGGATAATGCAGAACTTGTGAATGGGTGATTGATGGTCTCTAAACAAAATGAAAACAAGGAAGAGGCCAGTGAATCTGACTACAATGGCACCCCCCTCTTGTCTGCGAGTTTGATGAGGATGTCGGGATTGGTTTGAACTGATTGGAGTACTGCTTGTTTACAAGGGCTAACATTGGAGCAAATGAGGGAAGTGCAGAAGTCAAAGTAGTTGACATCAAAGGGAAAATCCCGCTGGAAGGGCAGAGCTAGCCGGGATTCGTGTGGGGTGAGGATTCTTTGCCAATGATACAAGCATTTGGTCCTATTTTTGTTCCAAATTTCAGCATCTGCAGTTTGTTTTGTCTTCCACAAAAAAAAAATAGCCCTGAACTTTTTCTCAGGAAACTCTTGTTTTGAATGCAATTAAATATTAGTGGACATATTGAGAAAAATGACGCAATATGTGTGGTGGGCGAATAATAGAAAACATTTTGGAATGACAATACAAAAACATTTTTTTTTAAGGTACAGCTTAATCCAAAGCAGTAAGTAAAGATTAATGATAAATTGCACCTGACTAAATCATATTATTTAACGAAATTAACAGAAGATTAATGAGGGCTCTCTATTTTATTGAGTTTGAGATATGATGATAGATTAATCAAGTGAGACTAAAATAAAGATATATATTTTAAGCTTACGATTGTAAAAGAAGACATAGCAGAAACCTTGGATGGTCAGGAAGATTTAATATCAGTTAAAGCCCAGGTATGAGGATGCCAGGATAGATGATCCCGCAGAGTGCAAGGAGGCCATTTCTGATTTCCGCAAGGTTATCAGTGATGCCAAGAGAGACTTCCGAAACAAGCTGGAGGTTCAATGCAATCAAACGTATGCCGGGCGACTGTGACAGGGCCTGAATACAATCACCTGCAGCTATGGGGAACTTCATTGTCTGGAGGACAGGATAGGCAATGGCAGATGACTGATGATCTGTGGCAAGACATGAATTGTAATTATCCCTCCAGGAACAATGGGCAGCAAATTGCGAGATGTATTTCAGACACTAAAGGTAATTATCTCCAGCATTAGCCTGGAAGAATAAAAAAGGAAATCTAAGTTCATTGAAGGAATACAATCGTTTGGCTGCCCTTATGCTACAATCATGAATTCAATGGGTGGCAGATTTCAGTGATAGCGTCTCTAATTGAAGAATATGAAAATTTGACGGAGCTATACAGGGCAGCTCAGAGCAGGTCAGTGATTGAGGGGACATTGATTTATGGTACTTGGCACAAAGGTTCCAGGTGATTTAAGGATTTGTTACCTACAAGGAATGATAGGAGTTACTGCCTGACACATGGTTAATGCAGACACCCACTTGACATTTACAAAAGACCCAGGTATGCATATTAAATCACATAACCTATGGAGCAAAGTGCTGTAAGAAGGCATAATCGAAAAAGTAGCTATACCAATTTGGTTGGTATGGACATAATGGTCCAAATGGCCTACTTCTGATTTGCAAAATTATCTGATGCTATGTAAAATTGTCTCACATGCAACAAATTATAATTCCTGAACATAACTTGATTTCCTAGATTAATTCCTAAACATAGCAGCCTAGAAATAGGGTACATGCGGAAATTATTTTAATATATGGACCGTAGATAAAAGCAATTCCACACTTAATAGAGATGACAAAGTGGTGCAGCGGTTAGTGCTGCTTCCTCACCCCTCCAGGCACCTGGGTTTAATCCTGACTTTGCGTGCTTTCAGTGTAGAGTTTGCACATTCTCCATGTGACCATATTAATTTCCTCCATGAGCACTAATTTCTTTCCACTTGTCAAATATTGGCAGCTAATTAGTTGCTCTACATTGGCCCCAGTGTGTGGGTGGCAGGAGAATCAGAGGGAAGGGGGGAAATGAGGGTGGGATGGTGGAGTTGATGGAAATGTGGGGAGAAAAGTAGGATTTGTGCGGATGAATGCTTAAAGGCTAGCATGAACTTGATGGGCCAATGGACCTCATTCCATGCTGTGTGACTCGACCATAGATTTTACTATGTCCACGACCAACACCACAGCACTGGTCAAGAGAGCCCAGCAGCGACTACACCCTCTCCGAAGACTACGGAAAGCAGGTCTCCCCACTACACACCTACAAACTTTTTATAGGGGGACAATCGAGAGCACATTAACCTACGGCATCAGTTCCTGGTTTGGGAGCTGCAAGGCATACGAACTGCACCAACCAGACAGGATTGCGAAGACCACCAGCAGGATTATTGGTGCTCCACTCCCTTTCCTGCTGGACATATACAGGAAGAGATTTATCAGCAGAGCCATCTCCATCATCAAAGACCCCTACCACCCATAGCATCACATATTCTCCATCCTGCCATTTGGGAAGAGGAACAGGAGCATTAGCTGCAAAACCAGCAGGATGCTCCTCAGCTTCTTCCCGCAGGCTATAAGACTGATCAACGGACTTTGCCCCCTGCCAAAGTATCGCGCACCAACCACCAACCTGGACACACTGCAGTAGAGCCACTGTCGTGCCGCTGCCGATCGGAACGCCTGTTGATGTTTAGTAGAGAGTAGAGTGTTTAATTTGTTCATGATATATGTATTTTTATTTCTATTTATTTTTTACTGCACACTGAATGGACACTGGTTGAGGAACGTTTTTTTGTTTCCTCTGGGTATGTGAGTACTCAGGAAAATGACAATAAAGATATACTATACTATACTACTGATAACTTCTAGATGAAAATATACTCATTGAGAATTGGTACACAGCACCTCTTGTGATTCATCTTAAGTGTACACTTTCTTGGTATCAAATGCACAGCCAATGAGGTCCATTGCCGACAGCAATTTAAGCTTTTCGCAACAACCTACAACCATTGTTCTGCCACAATAAAAAGTTGGACCACATTGTTCTTGAATAAAAAATGAGACAGCAATAAAGAATCTGCACTTTGCAGAAATGTCTGCTGATGGGATCTGCCAACTGCTTTATGGTGGTAACTAGAAGAGAACACTTAGTATCCCCTCTTCTTTCTTCTCCTCCTTCCAATAGTCTGCTCATTCTGATCTCTGCTCATCCTTGTTGTAACCAGAGGAATACCTACTGATGCATCCATTTCTTGGAGAGACTGTCTTTGAAGTGAACAAATTATTTTTCAACATACCCTGCCGATTTTTGCAACATGGGAACAATATATATCATTAAGCTCTTTCCGAATTGCACCATTAACCAGAAGAAATCAATAACAACTAATTTATAAGTAGCTTATGGCTCCTTTGGAACAGAGAAGATAGAATATGGAACAGTACAGCACGGGAACTGTTCCATTGCTAAACAATGTCCGTGCTTATGATGCAAAGTTAACCTAATCACCTCTCCTGCATGTGATCCACATTCTTCCATTCACTGTATATCCATGTGTACTTGCTAGAATTTAGAAGATTGGGGGGGGATCTTATTGAAACGTACAAAATTCTTAAGAGGTTGGACAGGCTAGATGCAGGAAGATAGTTCCTGATGGTGGGGATGTCCAGAACACAGGGTCACAGTTTAAGGATAAGGGGGAAATCTTTTAGGACCGAGATGAGAAAACATTTTTCACACAGAGAGTGGTGAATATCTGGAATTCTTTGCCACAGAAGGTAGTTGAGGCCAGTTCATTGGCTATATTTAAGAGGGAGTTAGATGTGGCCCTTGTGGCTAAAGGGATCAGGGGGTATGGAGAGAAGGCAGGTACGGGATACTGTGTTGGATGATCAGCCATGATCATATTGAATGGCGGTGCAGGCTCGAAGGGCCGAATGGCCTACTCCTGCACCTATTTTCTATGTTTCTTTGTTTCGAATATTCCAAATTCAAAAGAACCAGTCTTATTAAGGCTGCAACATGACTTCATAGGAGATAAATATAATTAATCAGGGGATTGTTCATTTGGCTGAAGGCGTGTTCAGTCATACGAGATATGGAGATGATGTTACATGGAAAACGTAGTTCCATTGAGTGGAAATTGGCATGATTTACCCATTATCCAGAAATGCTGTCACATTATGCTTGAACTTACATGGGCCAGGTGCAAAAGTCTGATCTAGCCGGCATTCTTGCACTCTTGAATGGACTGCAAGGTCCGAATGATGACAAGATCTCAGGTGACGTAGTGCACAGATTACATTTATTGACCTCTTAAGGGCCTGTCCCATGAGCATGCGACTCCATGCGGCAAGCGCAACCTAACGTGGTCGCTTGAGCCGTACGGCCTCGTGGGGCCGGTCCCACTTCGATCGCCGGAGCGGTATGGAGTTGTGCGGAGCTGGTCCCGACATCGACATTCCGAAAAACTGACACTGCCCAAAAATGCCGCGCGGCAATTGCCTTCTGGCCCGCAGCCACATTGAGGCCATACGCACTGCCTCGACGGGCGTGTGCAGCGTCTCAATGCCGTACGCAGCGTCTTGACGCCGTACACAGCGTCTTGACGGCGTACGCCTTCGCTCGAACTTCACATCAACTCGTACGGGATCACTCGATCTCCGCGTGGCCTCCGCGTAGCCCCCTCTTCCGGTTTGGTCGTGCTTGCCGCATGCAGTCACATACTGGTGGGATAGGCCCTTTAGTCTTTGACAGAAAGCAATATTGAAGTAACAGAGGAGTATTATTAATTTAGACAAAGGCAAAATAATTAAGAGATGCAACCTAACATTCTCACTGATATCTCAGACCCTACACACTGGAAGCGATTCCCCAGCAAGATTGGTCCTCACCAGCGGATATCACATGGAGTCCATTGACTGAGTGTAGACACAGATGTGGCTGCATCTGTCACTCAGTGTGTTGTTGTGGACTTACTTCTGCAGGAATGCGTCTCTTCCAATGGTTTTGCGAAGCATAATCAAGAAGACCTTCCAACTCTACATTCATTTCAGAGATATCCTGCTCATATGCTACAATCTAGTCTCTTTAGTTTAGTTTAAAGAAACAGTGCGGAAATAGGCCCTTCAGCCCTGACCACGCTGACCAGCAATCCCTGCACATGAACACTATCCAGCACACACTAGAGACAATTTACACTTGTACCAAGCCAATTAACCAACAAACCTGTATGTCTTTGGAGTGTGGAAGGAAACCGACTATCTCAGAGAAAACCCATGCGGTCACGAGGAGAACGTACAAACACCATACAGACAGCGGCCATAATTGGGATTGAACCCGGGTCTCTGGCGCTGCAAGCGCTGTAAGGCAGCAACTCTACCACTGTGCCACCGTGCCACCCTTCATTGTCCAACAGATGCCCATTTACAGGTGCCTGAAATCTTGCAAATATTAAAAAGAGATCTTATAAATATTAAAAAGGTATTATTTACTACAATTTTCCGGAACTATCGTGAGCACAAATTTTGTTATTTTCCTGACACAAACTGGTCTACCTATCCCAATCTGAAATCTCCTGTTGGGTCTACCTTTCCTTCGCTTCATGCTTGTTTAAGAGAGGGGCACCAGGGGCGCCGCACGATTGGCAACTCCGCCAACAATCTGTGTGTTTTTTGTCTTAAAAAATGTTTTTAGTGCGTGTTAAAATTCTGAGTAGATATTCACCGGTTTGTTTTATGTGGGGGGAAGGGAAGGCATCGGGGGAAACTTTTTCTGTTTTTCTTTACTATTTTTGATTTCCACACAAAGAATCTTCACTGCTTGCTTACCATGTGTTATATCTTTACTTATTATTGAGGTCCATCCTCGTTGTACTTTTCTTTCCTGAAGAGTTGATTGCTTAATCACAATGTCTGCTCCTCCCTGTCACCAATTCCACAATCAGACCAACATTTATATTCAGTTCCCAATTCCCATGATTTACAGCCATGCCATCATAATGGTAACCATGATCTTTTCTTGCAACCGCATGCAATGTGACATTCGTTCTTTCACCTCTTCCCTTCCCTTCACACCATTCTGAGACTCAAACAGTCTTTCCGGATGAAACAGTGATTCAATAGTTCAAGAGTTCAAGAGACATTTTACTTCAGAGTCACGTGAGTGACTACGTGAAGACCCCGTCCAGTACGCATGCGTGTCATATCGTCTATCGCATTGCGTGACGACTGGCAGGGTGAATGTGATTCTCCTGCCAGCAACAGACCAGAGGTAAATTTTTTAAAAAACTTTCAGGTTAAATTTTCTTGCAGGAACCTTTACTTAGAGGTCCTGCTAAAAGTCCGGGGCAAAGTCAGGCCGGAGGGGAAACCCCAGTCTCAAACTTCAGGGAACCCCGGTCACGGGGAATCCCGCCAAGGACCTAGGCGCTCGGAACAGCGGAATGCGGGTAACGAGCGATGGCAAATTCACCTTTGAGCCACTGGCAGTAGAACCAGCGGCTTCATATTGGTGGAGAACCCGCTCGGGAGACCGCAGGAAGCGGAGAGCAGACGGCGGTGGATTCGCCTTTGAGCCGCTGGCGGTGGTGCCAACGGCTTCATATTGGTGCCGGGGGCACCTGGACAGCCGCTCTGGAGACCGTGGAATACGGGGAGCGACCTGAGAACCTGCTCCGTAGACTGCGGGATGCGAGGAGCGGACAGCAGTAAGTCACCTACTGTGCCGCTGGCATTTAAACCGGCGGCTTGAAATACCCACCCCCTGGAGAACACCGTGGAGAAGTCCTGTTATAAGGGACCGTGGAGAAAAAGCTCGGGGGAGAAATAACCCACAATGGAAGTGTTTCTACAAGGACCACAGAGGAACCCCAGCTGTAACAAACCACGACCACGAGACCAGGCTCGGGAGGAGCGTTGCCCGCAGCAGAAGGTTTAAAAAGGACATGCAGGTAAATTTCTCGAAGGTCGTTTTGCTCTATTTTGTGAGAATATGTTACAGGAATGGACCACATCCAGACTGACTGCGGAGGACCGCGGAATTGCGGGCAGTCAGCTGTGGTAGACTGCACCTGGATCGCTATTGATCAGCAGTCTCCGACCTGGCACTTGCATAGTCGGAATCAACACCTCAGACTGGTGGGAAAGCCAAGCAGAAGTTGGACAGGCTGAAGACTCAGACGAGTCACGCTGTGAAGACTCACCACTGGCGGGAGCAACTGTGATCGCATATCCCGCATGGAGCGGCTGATGGATCAGAAGCTCCAATGTGACATGCTACGGTATATGGAGCCTAGTCACCAGGGGGTCCTGGGACGCCCATGGCAGCACCTTATTGAGGGCTGCATAATGCATCTCCCTCGACAGAGGGGAGCATTAGGAGTCACTTCGGGGCTGACTGAAGGCAGGGATTTGGCTGAAGAAATCACAAGTGTGCAGGGGGTGCAGGAACAACACTACCAGCAGCAGGAGCTCGACGAGTGACTGTCGGGTTCAGGAAGGCCACATCATCACGCAAGACCTCACATCTTCGATGGCAGCACCCCTACGCACCCACCAGCAAACCACGATGGTGAAAGCTTGAAGGCCGTACAACCAGGACAAAGGTCTTTTTTAGGCCACAGCCCAGAACAGCCTTCCTGGAAGATGCGCCCACCTCGTACTCGAGCTCCTCTACCTCCCAGGAGCAGATGTAAAATCATGCACACATGTTTGAGACAGCTCCTGGGCCGGGTTGCATAAGTCCTCCCATTCGGTTAAAGGTATGGAACTTCATCGATGATGTCTCCTGTCACGGATACAAGTTGGTCATATTAAACTGGTTTGAATATTTACACTGGTTTGGGATAACACTAGATTAGTTTATACTGCACACAGGTATGGTTGGAGTTGCATTTCAAGACGAGGCTCACAAGAATGGGATGGGGACTGATCATTGTCAACAGCCTCAACCCGCATGTGCAGTATAGACTTTTCTGAATAACTTCCATGTGATCATTTCCGCTCACAGGTTTGAAGATATTTGAAATTTAACTGGATGAGGCAACGATACACTCAGTAGCGTTACAAAAGTTTCCAGATTATTTACCAAATCACTACTATCAGTGCTTCGACTGCACAGAGCTAACAAATAAGTACCATGGCCAATCGGGATGATATTGAACATACTGTATTTTACTAAATTAGCCTTATCAGCCACATAGCTATATTTGAGGAATTGGTTCTCACCCGTCCAGTTAAATTTAAATTAAGTTGATACTAACTGAAACTATTGATTGTTGGGATACAATCATCCATTTATTGGTCTGGGATCAGCTCCGAGACAAAAAATTAGACCTCTGCTATTTTTAGCTGAAACAATCAAAGTCACAACGATGGACAGCTTTGCTCCACTAAAACCTCTGATCCGTAAATCTTCAGTCATTTCCAAACTGATGCTATTGTCCAAAGATGGGTATTTACTACTACCATCTCTAGTTACGGAGGCAGATGGGATTAGCATGAGTTATCAAGTGTTCAGTCATGGTATCAACTGCCAATGGACACCAGGTGCATTCTGTGCATTAAAGGGTGTGTGGATATGCATATACTGCATGCACAAGTCCAAGGTGATACACTTTTGTGGTGGTATATGTTAATCACAAAGGTACAATCAAATCAAAGTATCCGGTGATAGTTTTACCAAACTACATTTAGCACGTGTATTATTATGCAAAATCAATGACAACACAGAATGAATGTGTGATCACAAAGTATTTAATGACAATGTGGATTGATAGAACACTAACTATTGAGTTGCTTGCATCCAGTTTCAATCAACAGTGAACGAGCCATACAGTTGTGAAGGGTACATTCTCGCTACACTAGGAAGGAATGTTCTTTTATGTCTTCCTCCATTTGGCCTCAATAGACGGGTCTTCCAAAATTCAGCAAGATTCCCACTTCCGGGTTTCATAGTGCCTGCCTGGGTTATACACTTATGGCTCCTTCTGAGGCGAAGAATTAACATAAAACCTTATATGGTTAATTCCAGATAAAAAGATGCTGGTTCAGTTGTGATGTTGAAACCATCCTCTGCATGATATAATCAATCATAGACTTATAGGCTCTGAGAGAACATTTCTGCGGCTCGGGTTGTCAAACCATAAGCGTTAAGTGTGCTCACTACAGATTGCAGGGATAGCACCAAATAGCAGCAATCTGCATAGGAGATGGGAAGCATTGTTTATGCTTCCTTATGTTTAACTCGGCACGGATGACTGACACATTAAAATTCAGTTTTATGGGATTTTAACATTAAGTTACTATTCCATTACTGTGCCTCAAGTACCTCCTAATCATTTGGCTGATGAGTACATAAACCACTCTGTCCGGTCTCACCCTCTGATATCCAGAGAATTAAGGTATCATCAGCTTAAAACCTCCCAGGCTTAGGGACGCAGAGATTTGGATTGTTAACATTGTACTATGTCACTTCACCGATGGGCACCAGCAACATCCCTGTCCATGGTCATACTCACGTACTAGCGATTATGTCATGGCACGGAGTACAGCGCTATGGGTCCAGTCATTGCAACACTGGATAGGATGATCACATCTGTGGGCTATAATAACATGTTTTGTTTAGGATTAATCAAGCAGATTAGACAGGAACACAAGACCAAACTAGAGTTGCATATCCCATGAACCTTGGGTTGCGTGTGATCACGCATTTACACCAGTATGTCAAGGTTCCTAAGAGCCTTATAGACTGATAGCAATATTATTAGTTACATAAAATCTTGTTAGAAGGAATCACTATGAACCTTCTCCAGATGGTTATATGGGTCTGCCATATACAGGAGTGTACATTGACATTGAGTCTCATTCCACCAGGACCACTATATCTCAGCAGCAGGGATGGACCACATCCTAGCAGTTGCAGGATGATCAAACTATTGATCTGTCCAAATATTCGGAATAAACCTATTGCCAGATCAGTGGTATTTGCCAACTCTATGTTAGGTATGGTCCATACTTCCTCCAGGTTGAGGGAGGTTACTATTGCCACTATTATTCATTAATAGCATCAACATGTCTATATCTATGTCATGTCTGAATGCATTCTTAATGTTCACTCATCATTGGCCTACTGATGCACTGTTTGACGCCTGGACTCGGTTCCACGACATGAAATCACAGAGCTTTAAAATCTTCACTTAGTCACTCACGTGACTCCGAAGTAAAATAGTAAGAATAAAAGAGAATTTACCAGTTTGAAGTTTGTTTTATGAGGAGTAATGTTGAGGGATTATGTGCCCTCCGTTCCCAGCCCTCTATCATGTCAAGTCAAGTCAAGTTTATTTGTCACATACACATACGAGATGTGCAGTGGTCAACTGGTATTATGGTTCTGTTATCTTACTATGTTCAGTTCAACAACTGTTATCTGTGATTTCACACCGCTGCTTTGAAGATTGACACGCATGCGTACTGGACGGGGTCTTCACGTAATCCCTCAACGTTACTCCTTATAAAATAAAGATCAAACTTCCAACTGTTAAGTTCTCATTTAATCTTACTATTTATTGTCACATGCACCGATTGGTACAGTGAGATTTGAATTACCATACAGCCATACAAATAAAAACAAAATACATGATAGAATTTAACAAGACCATCCCCACACTGCAGAATCAACATTTCCCACTGTGAGTGAAGGCAAGAAAGTACAGTCCTCTTCCTCTTTGTTCACCCGTGGTCGGGGCCTTTGGTCCATATTTGCCACAACTGCGGCCCGATGTTTCAGGCCCTCTCGCCTGGATGATCGAAGTTCCATCGTCGGAATGGAGAACACTCTCTGCAGCTTGAAGTTTCCGAATCAGCCACTTCCTACCGGAGGCCGCGGCTCCCGAAGTCCACAGGCCGAGCTGGGCGGAGATTCAACGCTGGTGACCCCCGGCAAGGATCCCAGGCTGCGCGATGTTAAAGTCAGCATCACCCACGGCTGGAGGCTCCGCAGACCACAGCTCCACGATGCTCAAGTCAGCTGGCTCAACAGTCCGGAGCCTCAACACGGCGATCTCCGGTAAGGCATCGCCCGCTCCACGATGGAATCCAGTGCTGCGCCGCTGCTGAAGCTCTGGCCACTCCGGCATGAAAGGCCGTGCCAATTCAGATGGTAGGCCACGAGGAAGGGCGAAGATGCAGCTCAGAGAATAGGCACATCCTCGACCAGGAAGTGACTGAGAAGACGGTTTCGCTCTTCCCCCCATATATAAAAGACTAAAAGACCTCCAAAGCAAAACTTTTAGACAGACTAAAAATAATAAAACAGATGAAAGGACAGACAGCTGCTGGCGAGGCTGTCGCACGCGGCGCAACCCGATGACAACATTTTGCACATCTTCCATTCTAGTTGTACAGCATTTGGCGCTCCCAATGTGATCTCATCAGCACTGGAGAAACCCGACTGTGGGTGATTACCTTGCGTTTACTCCACAGACGCGACCCTGAGCTTCCTATTGCCTGTCACTTTGATTCCTCCTCCCACTTCCATTTTGGCTGGTGGTCTGTGGCCTCCGGTATTGTCACAGTGTTGCTCAACACAAGCTTGAGGAGCAGCACTTCACATTCCATCTGGGCAAGTTGCAGCCTTCCAGACTCAATATCAAATTTTACAACAGGACTCCTGGGACTGTATCAGCCATCCATTTATGATATTAGCTCGTTGTTTTTCTGTTCTTCCTTATGTCTCCATTTGCGTGTGGAGGATATGCCCAGCCTGACCTGTCGAGCTTGTCCTTCTGCTCTGCCTTTTGCAACTCCCACATTAATTTGTCTATATTCTCTGCCTCTTTCAGTTTCCATTCACTCACTGGCCAGATATTTTTGTTTACAGCTTATCCTGTGGTCATTCTGCTGTTACACGATCAGATTTGCAAGCATCTTTTATCTTCTTTTGGGTTCGGACAAAGGGCTCTGACCTAAAACATTGCCACAGTTTCTCTTTCCACGGGTACGGCCTGTGCTGCTGAGTATTTCCATAATTTTCTGTTTTACATTTCCAGAATCTACCTTTATATAAAACCTTCCATGTTGAGTTTGCAACAGCAGTTCATTCATTATGAGCTGTACACAGTTCATCCCTGATAAGCTACATATTTTCAAGATGATTTCTTATTAGGCTGGTGCACCCTTATGTTCTCCTTTTTTGTCATTTGTTTCTCTCTCCTTTTTTCTTTTAACCTGACACACCTAAAATACAACCAACACCCCTCAAATTCTACCACCCACCTACACTCTTGGTCCATTGATCTATCCACATGTTTTTAGGATGAAGATTTAAAAAAACATAGTACCCTTCCACTCCCCCAGAGGAAACCCACGTAGTCACAGGGAGAACATACAAACTCCACACAGACAGCCCCAGTGGTCAGGATTGAACTTGGGTCATTGGAGTTGGAAAGCAGCAGCTCCACTAGTTGCACCACCTTGCTCTTCATTTTGTGAATGCTTCTCCAATCGAGTAGTCTAAAGTCGTTGTGGCCTAGTTTTTTGTTAGATTCCTGGCTTGTCATTTGTTACTTGAACATTGCTTGGATTTGGGAGTTTAGCTGCAGGGGGGAGGTCAGACAGACTTGGATTGCTTTTTCTGCAACACTGGAGGCTGCGGGGAGTTCTGATAAATTTATAGAAAATTATGAGAGGCATAGATTTGGTATACAGTCAGAACCTTTATCCAAGGATGGAAAAATCAAATGCTAGAAGGTATAGGTTGAAGGAGAGAGCGGGGAACAGTGAAATGCTTCTTGCCATGCAGCACACTAAGAAAGAATACAGACATAACAATAATAAAGAAATGTAAACAAAAAAATATCCCCCCACAATGGTTCCCATTATGAGGGAAGGCACAATGTCCAGTCCCCATCCCCAGTTCACCCGTAGTCGGACCTATTGAACACAGTTGCTTCCACGGAGGCCCGATGTTCCAGGCTGTTCTCGCCGGGTGATGTTGCTCTGGCGTCGGGAGATCCTCACAGCGGCTTTGACACCTGGAACGGCCGCTTCCGTACTGGAGGCCACGGCTTCCGAAGCCAACAAGGCCGTGCCGGATGGAACTCCACAACAGGTGATCTTGTTGAGAGATCCCAGGCTCCCGATGAAAAGTCAGCACTGCCGACCGCAGCTCGCCGCTCCTCAGACCCGCAGCTCCGCAATGTTTTTATCGGCGGTCTCAGCTCACTGGAGTTCCAGTGTGGCGACACGGGTAGGGCATCGCCCGCTCCGCGATAGCGCTCCAGCGCTGTGCTGCTGCCGAAGCCGAGGTTCTTGGCGGTCCCCGACAGGAAATGCCGCTCCAGGCCCAGTGGTAGGCTGCGTGGACGGGTCGATGGTGCAGCCCGAAGAAAAGCTGCCTCTCCGACCAGGTAGGGACCTTAGAAAAGCAGTTTCCCCCTCCCCCCACATAAAAAAGGCTAGAACTCCAGAACAAAAACTCAACTAACTAAAAATTATAAAAAGGAGAGAAAAAACGGACAGCTGCAGGCTGGGCAGCCATACCACACAGGACGGCGCCCCCCTAGCAAAGAGGCGACTTTTCCTTTCTCAAACAACTGACATCCACCACTCCGATAGAAACTCAATTATAAATGTGCTTGTTATTCTGAAATAAATTAAAAGGACTCAGAGTCACAGAAACCTAAAGTGAAGGCATTCCAAAAGTCGGCTGAATTGGTTCAACACTCATTTCAATGATCTATTGAAAAGCATGAATAGGTGCTCCAAAAGTAAATTGAATATGTTATGTAAATATCCAGTAGCCTGTTAAGTAGATTGTACATGTACTCCAAAAGTTTCACAAAGAGGTTAAATAAACACTCAGAAAATGTATTAAATAGCATGTAAGGGTGCTCAAAAGCCTACAGACACATTAAATAAACATTATTTAGAGGAAAGTTGTGGGGATGCTATTACAACAGAGTAGTTCTATCTGCTGCTACTCATTTACTGTTCAATACCATTGTTGGGGATTATGCTCTCATTAGGTTTCTCTGCGACCCCCATGAATTAATGCCAATTTTCGGCCCCTCAATCATGAGAATTCAACGTTATTCTAATTGTGGCACCTACCTCCTGAGTTTAGTTATATTATAATACTAGACCAAGTGCAGACCCGTTGGATCTGTTCCCCCAACGTGCGGTTGTGGGGGGGGGGGAGAGGCTGCATGAGGGGGGAGAGAGAGGGGGGGGGGAGAGAAGAGGGGGGAGAGAGAGAGGGGGGGGGAGAGAAAAGGGGGGGATGGGGGTGGATGGGGAAGGGGGGAGAGGGGGAAGGGGAGGTGGGGGAGAAGGGGGGGGAGAGAGAGAGTGAAGGGAGGGACAGGAGAGGAGGAGGGAGAGAGTGAGTGAGGGAGGGGGAAGGGGAGGGGGAGGAGGGGGGAGGGAGAGAGACAGGGATGGGGGAGGGAGGGAGAGGGAGAGATGGAGGGAGAGGAGAGAGACAGGAGAGGGAGAGAGAGAGAGGAGAGAGAGAGAGAGGGGGGAGAGAGACAGGGGGAGAGAGAGAGAGAGAGAGAGAGAGAGAGAGAGAGAGAGAGGGGAGAGAGAGAGAGAGGAGCAGGGAGAGAAAGAGAGAGAGAGAGTGTATTTTTACCCCCAAACCCCCCAAACAACCATTTGCAGGCAGTGCTTTTTTCCCTCAAACTAACCATACTTTCATTTTCAAACCACATTATGGGTACTCACAGCTGTGGAAACATCTGTTCAGTGTCATTCAGAGCTCTGATTAAGGCACACCACTTGCAGAGACTGATTGAGGCACACCACTTCCTGGTTTTATAGTCCATACCCCTCCCTCCAGCAGGGGCAGCAGAGAGATTATAATTATAATTTGGAATTATATTTATAATTATAAATGATATACTCCTGAGTTTAATGATACAGTTTGGAAACAGGCCCTTCAGGCCACCCAATCCGTGCCGACCAATGACCCATACACTAGTTCTATCCTGCACACTAGCCAATTAACTTACAAACCTGCATGCCTTTAGGCTGTAGGAGGAAACCGGCACACCCGTAGAAAACCCACGCGGTCACAGGGAGCTGTACAAACTCCGCACAGACAGCACCCGTAGTCAGCAATAAACATGGGTCTCTGGCGCTATAAGGCTGCGTCACTGTGCAGCCCTTGTGATATTAGTAAACATTTCCAAAGAATGTTTTTTTAATTGGGGCTAAGGTGTTTTCATACCTGGCCCCACATGGAATATCTTTAAATCTTTGCTGCCCCATATTCCTCAACACTGAGACCCTTACAACTTTACACACCTTTATCTCTTTGGGATGAAGATATAAACCTTTATCTCTTTGGGATGAAGAGCCCCTTCTCTTCTCTTGCATCCTGGCAATCTACATACCATCCAATCTCCATCTCATTCCATGATACCCTGCTGTCTTACTCTTGCTGATGGGCCTTCATCTTCAACAGTGACTTCTATGCAACTTAACTGGACCAAAGAATTCCAGCAAAGCTAAAGTTACTCTGCATGAGAGAAAATAACCTCAAATCATTGTTGCCACTTCAGCCCTTGGACCTTGGAGCAGTAGTGTTCCAGGAGAGTATCCTAGATTCATGTGAGATACATCATTGACTTTAAAAGTCAATTATGGGCTGTTGGCTTTTAGGTGATTGCAATGTTCATCTCCAATTACATCTTGTTACATCTTACGACTGCCTGTAGAAATAAGGTGCAGCATGCTGGCTTGGACTAATAAGCGTAAAATGACATCCGTGTGACCTATGCAGGCAATCTCCAATTAAGGAGTGCCTAATCACTTTATGCTGACATTCAATTCTATTATCATCACCCATCCTACCACTGTCATCACTCTGAAGATTACCGCTGTTCAATTGCATTAGAAGGCATCTGTACCTGTTGCAATTAGAGCATATTGTCAAACAGTCCACCACAGGAAGCCTTTAGGTCACAATATTTGTGCTGAACATGATACCAAGTTAAACTAATCTCATTGACAAGTACATGATCTATATCCCTCTATTCCCTGCACATCGATATGCCTATTTAAAAGCCTAAAGTTACTATCAATGCATATTTATTATAAATATAATTATAAATGATATAGTTAATTAGGTTTCCAGGACCATATTTGACCTGAAGTCAATATTCAGAATTCTTAGAATTATCTTTATCGATTTTAACACTGTGCCACCATATCTTACAATTGAGGCGGGACACAGTTCTGGATGGTGATAGGGGAATCAGTGACATTGGAAGAAAAGTAACATGAAAGTACACTGTAAAGGTCATACAGGCACTACAATTTTGACAGAACAGCATGTAAAATAATTCCAAATTGTAAAGAAAATGTTACTGGTTTTGTAAAGACATCTACAATCATATCCAAAATTCAATTACATAGAATGTGCAAACACACCAAAACCATACTTTTAATTCCATAGGGAATCTCCCGCAGTTCCCTTTAACAATATCATTGAAACTCCTCCCTTTGTGAAGCAGATATTTCCATAATCGCAGAGTCTCGATGAAAAACATTGACAATTCCTTTTCCCCGCAGATGCTGCTTGAACTGTTGAATGCCTCCAGCAGTCTGTTTTTATTGCCATCCTTCTGTTTCAGGCACTCAGCATCAAACATCTAATACAGAGTTTGACTATAAATTGTCAGTCAATAGTGCAATTTGATTTGCTCTCCAACTCCAATTGTGATGATACATCTGTTGAAGGTTCATCCTCATCAAAACCCATCTTCAATAAAAATAACATTCCAGGCCAGATGATGAAAGGGAGAATTTATTCAGGCTATATGATCATCAGAAGATCAAGGTAGACACAAAGTGCTGGGGTAACTCTGTGGTTCAGGCAGCATCTCTAGAGAAAAAGGAAATGGTGACGTGTTGGGTTGGGACCCTTCTTCAGACTGCCAGACCCTTCTTTAAACTGTACACTATCTAAGTTTACACTACTACCATTTCCACTGGAGCCTGCTTGCAAATCCCTTTTGTGTTGGTTTCAACACCAGGGAATGTAATGCCAGAAGCACAATAAAGCATATCATAATTTGATAGTTGGTAAGTCTTTCTAATTGATCTGGATCATGGATAGAAGATCAACATGTAGATGATATTATTGACAATAATATGATCCAGCATTTTGGCAGTGATATAACTTAGCACATGCATCAACCTGTTTATTTTACGTCAGCTAAACTCTCATGGTCCTGCATATGTTGAGCCAAAACAACTGTTTTCTTTGAAGTCACAAAGTCACAGTGGAAAGGTACTTCAATTAAGGAATAAGAAAAGAAGGTGGAGAGGGAGAGAAGAAGGAGTGATCCGGATAACAAGATTTAAAAAAAAGGAACTAAATGATGGGAAGTAGGAGGATGGGGAATGTGGAAGGACAGGAAGGAGGAATATTAAGAGAGTAAGAGAAGAGCTCTCATTTGTGGCTTTGGTGAAAAATTATATTCAGCATTTTCTTTATTTTCTCTTTTGCATTGCCTGATGTACTCATGTATGGTATAATTTACCTGGAGATTTACCTGCCAAACAAAGTTATTTGATGTATCTTGCTACAGTGACAATAATAAACCAATGCCAAAACATTTTTATGAAGTACTCCATGCCGCATTCTTCAATTTCTTGCTAAACAATGAAAAATGGCTTTGCAATACATGTTTAAGAAAGAACTGCAGATGCTGGAAAAATCGAAGGTAGACAAAAATGCCGGAGAAATTCATCGGGTGAAGCAGCATCTATGGAGCAAAGGAATAGGTGATGTTTCGGGTTGAGACCTTTTTTCAGACTAATGTGGGGGTGGGGGGAGGGCGGGAAGAAGAAAGGAAGAGGTGATTGTAGATTGGTAATTTCCTACTAACCAATTGTAGTGCTTGTTAGTAGTTGCTTGTTAGTGAGTAGCTGTTAGGTACTGTAACGTCCTGCAGACTAATGCTGTATGTGGACTTTAATAAATAAGTGTTGTTTTTTGACGTGTGTACGACTCCACTCATTATAGTGGAGACAGTAGGCTGTGGGAGAGCTGGGAAGGGGAGGGGAAGGAGGGGGAAAGCAAGGACCATCTGAAATTGGAAGTCAATGTCCATACCGCTGGGGTGTAAACTACCCAAGTGAAATACGAGGTGCAGCTTCTCCAATTTGCAGTGGGACTCATTCTGGCCATGGAGGAGGGTCAGGACAGAAAGGTCGGATTCGGAATGGAAGGGGAGTTGAAGTGCTGAGCTACCGGGAGATCAGGTTGGTTAATGCGAACTGAGCAGAGGTGTTGAGCGAAGTGATCACCAAGCCTGCGCTTGGTCTCACCGATGTAGAGCAGTTGACACCTAGAACAGCGGATGCAATAGATGAGTTTGGAGATGGTGCAGGTGAACCACTGCCTCACCTGGAAAGACTGCTTGGGTCCTTGGATGGAGTTGAGGGGGGAGGTAAAGTGATAAGTGTAGCATTTCCTGTGGTTGCAAGGGAAAGTACCAGGGTTGGGGGTGGTTTGGGTGGGAAGGGACGAATTGACCAGGGAGTTATGGAGGGAGCGGTCTCTGTGGAAAGCCGAAGGGGAGGAGATGGTAAGATGTGGCCAGTGGTGGGATCTCGTTGGAGGTGGCAAAAATGTCAGAGGATTATCTGTTGTATGTGACGGCTGGTAGGCTGGAAGGTGAGGACAAGGGGGACTCTGTCCTTCTTACAAGTGGGGGGATGGGGAGTGAGTGGAGCTAGGGGATATAGAGGAGACCCTGGTGACAGCCTCATCTATAGTCAAAGATCCCTAAAGAATGAAGACATTTCCGATGCCCTGGTTTGGAACACCTCATCTTTGGCGCAGATGCGGCGTAGATGGAGGATTGGGAGTAGGGTATAGAATCCTTACAGGAAGCAGGTTGGGAAGAAGTGTAGTCCAGATAGCTATGGGAGTCAGTTAGTTTGTAGTTGATGTTGGTCAGTACTCTGTTACCTGCGATGGAGATAGTGAGGTCTAGAAACGGTAGGAAGATGTCGGAAATGGTCCAGGTGAAATTTGGTGCCGGATCGAAGTTAGTGGTCAAATGGATGAAGTCAGTGAGTTCTGCATGGGTCCAGGAGGTAGCACCTATGCAGTCGACAATGTAGCAGAAGTAGAGTTCGGGGATAGGGCCACGGTACGCCTCGAACAAGGATTGTTCGACGTAACCTACAAAGAGGCAGGCATAGCCGGGGGCCATGCGCGTGCCCATAGCTACTCCTTGGATTTGGAAGAAATGGGAAGAGTTAAAGGAAAAGTTGTTGAGGGTAAGGACCAGGCATCACATACACTAGGCAGAGGAGAGTATTGGTAGATGGGGAATGGTTGGTTCTGCGGATGAGGAAGAAACAGACGGCTTTTAGAACCTCCTGGTGGGGGATGAAGGTGTAGAGTGACTGGACATCTATGGTGAAGATGAGGGAATGGGGGCCTGGAAAATGGAAGTCATGGAGGAGACAAAGAGTGTGTGATGTGTCTTAGACATAGGTAGGAAGTGATTTAACCATATTACAAATTTTACATAGGATGGAGTTGAGGTATGTGGAAATACGTTTGGTGGGACAAGAACAAGCAGAAACAATGGGTCTGCCAGGACAGTCAGCTTTGTGGATTTTGGGGAAAAGGTAAAATCGGGCCATGCAGGGCTGGGGAACGATGAGGGTGGAGGCTTGGGAGGGCAGGGAGCCGGAAGTGATGAAGCCAGTGATGGTGTTTGAGATAATGGCAATACATGCAATGCATGTAATACATGTTGATCTCCGACCACAAAATGTTTCTAACACTTGTATTACCTTGAGGTAGCAGTAGATGGCAATGGAGAAGCAAAAGGTATAAGAACATATGCCTGGAAATTGGATCCATTGCTACTATCAATAATGTCCAGGTGAATTTGCATCCATTGCGGAATTGGCCCATGTACTTCCATGCGGTAATCAGCTTTTCATGTTGGATGTTTCCCTATGTTGGTCATGCACCTAATGGTATTAGATATCATTCAGCTTTCATTTCTCCCCTTACAAACAAAGACCTGAACTTATGGGTACAACCTATGACTTTTGGTGATAACTCACTCGCAAAACATGGAGTGCATTGCGCTAAGATAATCAATCAAATGCCAAGCACATAGCATTTATGTGCTGTGGTGTTTATCTTATTATTCATTCCACATCTTGCAATAGCATGGAGACACCCATGTAATGGATTTCAATCAAATGAGCACCTTATGTTGTGATGTCACCATGCAGAGAAGGTCAACATGCTTAACCTCCAAAACCCATAGATTTTCCCTCGTCCTTTTAAGAGGCGGTTCTGTGGCTGCCATAGGGAAAATTCCTTAAAGAAGAGATGCACTTCAAATATATGGTAGTCGGAAGCTTTCCACGCAGGGTGCGTCACCCTAATTTAATACATACTCAATCTCACAGTGTTTTGTGGGGGATCTGATTGGGCATGAACATTATGCACAGCACCAATAAATACTGAAGAACAATGTTAAGGCAAAAGTCTTGAAAGAAGAGATCAGAACAGAGGTAATAGGATGTAGAAAGGGAGGAATTTGGTTGACAAGGATGGGAAGGTTGGCAGTAATAAGTAAATGGTTGACTAAAGGTCAAGAGTAAAGGACCAAGTGAGGGAGAAGAGAAAGAAGCAAAAGGGATTGGGATAATTGGGACCGTGGGATAATTGGGACTGTCTGCTATGTGTTATATATATCTATCAATGAGACTGCAGCATAGACATGGAATAATGGTGGACCGTGACATGAAACAGGAACGTTAAGAACATGCTAAGTAGTTGCTGTGCAATATAAGTAATAGAAAATAGGTGCAGGAGGACGCCATTCGGCCCTTCGAACCAGCACCACCATTCATTGTGATCATGGCTGATCATCCCCTATCAATAACCCGTGCCTGCCTTCTCCCCATATCCCTTGCCCCAATACACCAGCCAATTTTCTTATGACAACTTTTCGAACAGGCAGTTTTCTTTTCCTAAATCTGAGACATGGTCTTCGACCTGAAATATTAGCTCCTTCCACAGATGCTGCCTGACCTACAAAGTTCTCCAACGTTTTCTGTTTTATTCCACAGACAGCAGCATGATTAAATGTTGATGATGATGGAGAAATAAGGTTTTGGTAAGGACACACGTGGGGTAATTCCTAATTCAGCGAATCAGGCACTTGTGTGTAAACCAGCATCTGCAGTTCCCAGTTTCTACAGAAGGAGCAGTTAATTTAAGAGGCAAATTTAGAAGACAGCAAGTGTCTCCACAGAATGTAAAAATGGTGGATGTACAAAGGGAAGCAACTAGGGTTTAAAATTAAATGGGGCTGGGGATTCGGGGAGAATGCCAATGGAGGGAAATATAAAATAATAGAGAGGAATAATAGAGAAGCAGACTTGAAGAGTTAATTTATTAAAGATATCCAAATCATATCAGGAAATAACAGAGTATACAAACAAGTGAATGCATTACCTAATCTAGGTACAAAAAATGGCAAAAAAAGGTCTAATGTAAATAAATAATAATGTTAAGATGTCTACAAAAACTAAAAATTTATATCTACAGGTGCTGTATTCAAGTGTGCAAAACTTTCAATGCAAGCTGGATGAATAACAGCGCAAAGAGGTATAAACAGATTCCATATGTTAGTAACTAAAGTTAAATGACTGCAAGGTGACAAAGTCTGCGAGCTAAGTAACCAAGTACAGTTGATATTTACACAGGGCAGGTGAAAAGGAAAATGAGGTGGGTGTTTAGTGAATGATGAAGTCAGCGTTATAGTGTGAAAATATGTTTGTTCAGAATATTTAGAATCAGGGTGGAGCTAAGAAGCACTATGGGGGATTGTTTGACTGAAACAAATGTGGTAATATAGGGGACAGTATCAAATAGCACATTAGAGATATCTACAGCGAGGATACAACAGTAATTGGAAGTAACTTTAATCCATGCACTGGCCAAACCAAATTAGTAATAATAATGTGGGAGATTAATTTCTGGAATCTGTATGGTATGGTTTTTTTTTTACTAATATGTTGAGCAGCCAGCTAGGGAAAAATAAATTCTATATTGAGTATTGTTTGAAAAATAGTTAGTTAAAAATCTTATGGTGCAGTATGCCTCATGGTCATAACAAATTAGATTTCTTCACTGATTTGGAAATTGAAGTTCTTTAAAACAAAAGTAGGATACTAAATTTAAACAAAAGACACTGAAATTATGACTGATGACTGATAAATTAGTATTAAAGAGGTAGCTGCTGAAACAATGCATGCATTGCTGGTCATTTCCCACAATGCAATTAATTATGGAATAATTCCTGCAGTTTGGAGGGTGTCAAATTTAAACCAGCCATTTATAAAAAAAAGAGAGAATAAGAAAACATCGAAAAGATGCTTGAAATGATTATAACAGATGAAAAATATACACTTGGAAAGCAAACAGTTAACATGTAAGCGAAATAATGTTTAACAAACCTACTAGAGTAGAAGGAACTGCAGATGCTGGTTTAAACTGAACATAGACACAAAATGGTAGAGTAACTCAGCGGGACAGGCAGCATCTGGAGAGAAGAAATGGGTAATGTTTCAGGTTGAGACACTTCTTCAGACTGATAGAAGAAGGTTCCCAACCCGAAATGTCACCCATTCCTTCTCTCCAGACATTCTCCCTATCCCGCTGAGTTACTCCACCATTTTGTGTCTGTTATGAGGATATAGTTGGTATAATAAATCAGGTAAACCAGTGGATATGACATACCACTTGGATTTTCAGCAAGCCTTTGATGGAGTCCCACATAACAGTTTAGTGTGTAAAATGAAAGTATATGGAATTAGAATAATACATAGATACATAGAAAATAGGTGCAGGAGTAGGCCATTCGGCCCTTCGAGCCTGCACCGCCATTCAATATGATCATGGCTGATCATCCAACTCAGTATCCCGTACCTGCCTTCTCTCCATACCCCCTGATCCTTTTAGCCACAAGGGCCAAATCTAACTCCGTCTTAAATATAGCCAATGAACTGGCCTCAACTACCTTCTGTGGCAGAGAGTTCCAGAGATTCACCACTCTCTGTGTGAAAAATGTTTTTCTCATCTCAGTCTTAAAGGATTTCCCCATTATCCTTAAGCTGTGACCCCTTGTCCTGGGCTTCCCCAACATCGGGAACAATCTTTCTGCATCTAGCCTGTCCAACCCCTTAAGAATTTTGTTAGTTTCTATAAGATCCCCTCTCAATCTCCTAAATTCTAGCGAGTACAAGCCAAGTCTATCCAGTCTTTCTTCATATGAAAGTCCTGATATTCCAGGAATCAGTCTGGTGAACATTCTCTGCACTCCCTCTATGGCAATAATGTCCTTCCTCAGATTTGGAGACCAAAACTGTACGCAATACTACAGGTGTGGTCTCACCAAGACCTTGTACAACTGCAATAGAACTTACCTGCTCCTATACTCAAATCCTTTTGCTATGTTTTGGCATGGACTAAAAAAATATTAACAGAGTGAAAATAGAAAAGAGGAATATATGGGTATATGTTTTGGGGTGACATAGAAACATAGAAAATAGGTGCAGGAGTAGGCCATTCGGCCCTTCGAGCCTGCACTGTCATTCAATATGATCATGGCTGATCATCCAACTCAGTATCCTGTACCTGCCTTCTCTCCATACCCCCTGATCCCTTTAGCCACAAGGGCCACATCTAACTCCCTCTTAAATATAGCCAATGAATTGGCCTCAACTACCTTCTGTGGCAGAGAGTTCCAGAGATGGCAACTAATGGGTTAATGCAAGTTGGGCAGGTAACTTGGTCAGTGCAAATGAATTGGGCTGAAGGGCATACTTTTTTTGTTGTATGGCTCACTGACTATGGCTCAGCTCCTAATTTTCATGTTTTTCATATGCAGGTGAAGACCCATGGAAAGATTTAAATCCAAGGATTGGAATTTAAAAATTGAGACATAACTTAATTGTAAGTTAGTTTATGAAGCAAAGCACTTTGTTAGCTAAAATCGAAGTAATGGAGGAATGCAACAGGCCAGGCAGCATCTGTGGAGGGTGATGGATAGAAGCCGTTTCAAATCAGGACCCTTCTTCAGAATGTTTATTTCCTTCCACAGATGCTGCCTGACCAGCTGAGTTCCTCCTGTACTGTGTTTTGCTCATGATTCCAGCATCTGCTGTCTCTTGCATCTCCAAGCGCTCATTTAGTCTTGTTATTATGGTTAATTATTTTGGATGGGTAAAATTACTCTCTAAACTATCCACATCTGTCCCAGTGCTAAGCTCCTGTAAATATAGTTCAGTGGGATGCCTTGTAATTTATCTATATGTGATACACTCATGGGGTGTGCGAATATTTCAATTTCTGTCCTTTTGGTCTAGGCTCAGAGTTTGTTGAGTCTGGTTGAACAAGCTGATGGGATTTGGAACCTAAGGTTACAATTATTTGTGCATTTGTGGGAGATTTAAAATAGCCTCCTGTTCTACAGTCCATTTGAGATTTCCTGTAGATGTTAGATGCTGGTAAAGTAGGCAGTAAAGTAGGCTGGTAAAGTGGAAGTGGCGGCATTGCCCTTCAGCTGCGGCTAGCCTGCAGTCCGTTTGTCTTTTCTATTTTTTTTTCCTTTTATCCTGTTTCAGTTTATTTTTGTTTAAGATGCAAGATACAAGATACATTTAATTGTCACATGTGCCAGATGGCACAGTGAAATGAAATTCCCATACAGCCATACAATAAAAATAAAGAACACAACACTATAGAATTTGACATAAAACATCCCCACACAGCAGAATCAGAGTTTCCCACTGTGGGAAGGCACCAAAGTCAGTCTCTTCCTCCACTGTTCCTCGTGGTCAGGGCCTCCCCAAGCCCTCCGCAGTTGCAGCTACGGGCGGCCCGATGTCCAGGACCGCTCGCCGCGGTGATACAAGTCCGACGTCGGGGCTGCGGGACGTCGTCAGTGGCATGGACACCAGAGTCGGCCCACTCCTACCGAAGTCGGCGGCTTCCAAAGTCCGTAGGCCGCGCCGGGTGGAGACTGCTGCTGTAGACCCTCTGCAAGGCGCCCCAGGACTCCACGATGTTGTTCAACGCCGCCCGCGTGGAAGCTCTCCGCACCAGAGCTCCACGATGTTGGAGCAGTGGCTCAACACTCCGGCGCTCCAAACGGCGACCCAGGTAGTCATCGCCCGCTCCGCGGTGAATCCAGCGCTGCGCCGCCGCTGTAGCAGCCCTGGTCCGGTACTCGGTCCCCGGCAGGAAAAGCCGCTCCGATCCAGCTGGTAGGCTGCGAGGTGGGGGGCGAGGACGCGACTCGGAGAAATAGTCGCGTCCCCGCCAGGAAGAGACTGGGAGACGGTTTCCCCCTTACCCTGCCCCCTTCCCCCACGTAGAAAAGTTAAAGTTTCCCCCTAAAACAGACTTTGGACTAACTGAAAATAAAAAAAAGATAGAAATGACAGACAGGCTGTAGGCAGAGGCTACTGCCAGTCTTTTGGTTGTGTATGTGTGTTGGGGGGGGGGGGGGGGGGGGGGGGGGGCATGTTTTTGGTCTCTTCCTTCGGGGGATGCAACCTTTTCTTGTCATATCCCCCGGTACCGTCTCCGTCTGTGCTGAGGCCTAATGGAGGAGATGGTGGCCTCCAACTGGGACCAACCTCGAGGCTCCGGAGGCAGCGCTAGGACTAACCAAAACGAGGCTGGCTGACTTCGGGGCTGTGGTGGCGTTGCGGCGGCGACCCGACTTTCAACCCAACTTCGGAGCCTCGGAGACTCGGCCGCAGGCCCAGTGGACGACATCATCGGGAACTCACAGTTCCCAGGTTGGTGACCTGTTTTCCGGAGCTCCCAAAACAACAGCTTCGTCCGCTGGACTGGACGGCTGCAACTTCGACCGCCCCGGGCCATGGAGTTTGAACCGGCCCATTCGAGGAGCTCAGATTCGGCCACGGGACTTACTTACCATCACCCGGCGGGGTCGCAACATCGGTAGCCTGGATCGCCTCAACGCAGAGGGAAAACAAGGAGGGAAGAGACTAGGAGTTTAAGACTTTTGCCTTCCACCACAGTGAGGAGGACCTGGTGGACTCACTGTGGTGGATGTTAAATCTGTGTTTATTGTGTGTTTTGTTATTTTATTCTATGTTATGACTGCAAGGCACGAAATTTTGTTCAGACTGAAAAGTCTGAATGACAATAAAGGATACTTTACTTTATACTTTACTTTACATTACTTTTATAAGCAGTGCCTTTTGATAACTTTCTTTCAATGAAGTGCATATATATTCACCGACAACCCTTTTTTAAGGCTTTGTTTGATGATTCTCCCAAAAGAATGACTATGAGAATATCAGTCAAAGTTGCAGCTGTGAAGGTGGGAGAAGCAGGATGAAGTGTTAGTTGCATCGAGATTTTCTAGGAAAATTGAATATCCTCCAGTATGAAAGGTTATGCCTGGTACAAAAGAAGCCAGTCATAGTTATTGGATGCCAAATTATTCTCACACCAGGCAATTGTTGTTGGAGTTCTTTGAGATATCAATAGTTAATAGTCAGATTTATTCATCACATACACGATAAAGTGCAGAGAAATGAACTTTGTCACAGTCTGCCCTCTCTTCATTCTCATCCACTTCACCTCCCAGTACCTTTCCACCGGTCCCTCCTTCTCCTCGCCTGCCACTCCCCTCTCATCAGCCTAACTCTCCTCACCTGTTGCACTCAGTTGCATCTGATCACCTATTAACCCAGTATATAGACTCTCCTCACTGATCACATAGTGCCAGATTGTTCTCAGCATTCATGCAAGACTCTCCAGCGATTTCCCGACTACCTACAAGGATTCGAACCTGCCTGCCCCTGACCATTCCGTCCTGTCGTCTTCCCGGATAGCACCTCAGCCTTCTGTCCCCGACCTCCTGGTTTCTGTCTGCCTCTCTCCTGGGCTGTTTGGTGTATCCCTGCAATGGCTCCTCGACTACCTGCCTGGCTTCGACTCTCCTTTCGTCTGTCCCTTGCTGGTTTGTTTGCATCGTGTGTTGGATCTCCTGGTTACCGGACCTTCCGCTACCACGACTACGTCTCCTGCCTGCCCCTCTTCGGAACCCTCGTTCAATCCTGAGCCTCTGTGTGAGTACGGTGTACCCATTCCTGTGTTACTACTCTGTGTTACAGCATCGTAATAAGGTTCATTACCAATTATACCTGCCTGATTCTGTGCTGCTATTGGGTCCAAGCTATAACCGTTACAAACTTTCCAGCAGCGGTACAATAAAAAAAGAATACACAATACACAATAAAAATTTAACACAAACTTCCACCACAGCATTCATCACTGTGGTGGAAGGCACAAAGTTTAGTCAGTCCTCCTTCATTTTCCCCCGTGGTCGGGACCACAACGCTCCGCTGTCACCGCTGCAGTTGGCCAGATATGCAGACAAGGTAAGTCCTGAATCAGTGCTTCCCAACCGGAGACCACGGTTTCAAGATGGTGTAGGCCGCAGGCCGGCTGCCGAAGATCTAAAGTCCCTGCCGCGCCGCAGTTAGAAGCACCACAGACCGCGCTTCAGAGGATGTTGCAGGCCGCGGGCTGGCAGTCAGAGCTCTTCTCCAGGGATCCCGCTCTGGATGGCAAGTCCCTGCCACACCCGCGGCTAGAAGTAGGCCGCGGGCCAGCGGTCAGAGCTCTTCTCCTCCGGGGTCCCCAACGAAGGATCCCAGGCTCCGGACCCGTTGCGCCAGCTGGAGCTCCGCAGACCGCGACTTCAGGCTGCCGCGGGCCAGTGATTGGAGCACTCCCTTCTGGCGATCCCAGGCGAGGGTTCACTCGCTCCGCGATGAAAAAGTCTATGCTGCTGAAGCCCCGGGCTCGTCTCTGGGAAAGGCCGCACCGATCCTTTGTGTTAGGCCGCAAGGGAGGCCACATGGAATAAGTTGCCTCTCCGTGGAGGATATTGACCTACACCTATCTGCAAGTTTCATCAATGATCTTCTCAACTATAAAGCTGGTTATGATTGTATAGTATTCAGCTGTTTACAAGTCTTTCACTCATAACCTAACTCCTATGCCTGCAATAGTAACTGAGCAAGATTCAACATAGGCTCACAGGTGAAAGAATATATTTTCTTCATTTAAGTTTCAGGTAATGATTACCATTGAGACAAAATGGACTGGGTATGTCCTTTGAGCTTCAATATCACTACTATTTCGGAGTTTCCTTAATATCCACATCATTGTTGATCATTATTGATCGGATCCACTAACCCAAAAGTATCATTATAAAAGCAAAGTGCAAACTGAGTTATATAGGATGAGATGTTTACCTTTCATCACTGCATAAAATCTCATTGGGCCACACAGATTCACCGGTGAGTTACTGGTAAAAATTAAACTGCAGACTTTTAATTTTGGAACAGATTTAGTTTAATGAGCTGTCGGATTATGTGTGAAGTCAACAAATAATTATATATTTTTAAGAAGGAACTGCAGATGCTGGAAAATCGAAGATAGACAAAAATGCTGGAGAAACTCAGCAGGTGAGGCAGCATCTGCAAAAAGTGCTGTTGGGACAAAAGCAAAGAGGCCGACGTCAGGCAATGCCGTGGTAGTTTGAAACTCCATTGTGAGAGGTACGGACAGGGGTTTCTGCAGGAACAGACGGGATTCGAGGATGGTGTGCTGCCTCCCTGGTGCCAGGATCCAGGATGTCATGGACAGAGTGCAGAAAATCCTCAAGGGCGAAGGTGAACAGCTGGAAATTGTAGTGTATGTTGGCACAAACGATATCGGAAAGAAGGGGATGAATATTCTGAAGCGTGAATTTAGAAAGCTCAGAAAAGTGCTGAAAAGCAGGACCTCCAGGGTGGTTATCTCCGGCTTGTTTTCATTTCCTCGTGCTGGCGAGACCAGTACAGGGAGATACGGGACCTGAATGTGTGGCTGAGGAACTGGTGCAGGGGGCAGGGATTTAGATTCTTTGACCACTGGGATCTGTTTTGGAGTAAGGGGGAACTGTACAAAAGGGACGGATTGCACCTTAACAGGTGGGGGACCGGCATTCTGGCAGGCAGGTTTGCCACTGCGACACAGGTGGTTTTAAACTAAATAAGGGGGCAGGGGGTGTCAAATGGGATAGTCAAGGATGGAGTTAAAGGGAAAGGGAGTAAAGGGATAGTTAATGACCCCGGAATTAACGGGAAAGAAAGCTCACAAAGGGATAGGAGTGTATGGCCAAGTGTAATAGGAATTGATGTGCATGGTGTGATGTGTAAGGAATTAAAAGTATTGAATTTAAATGCATGAAGTATAAGAGGTAAAGTAGATGAGCTTGAGGCTCAGTTAGAGGTTGGCAGATATGACATTGTGGGAATTATTGAGACGTGGCTGCAGGAGGACCGGGCCTGGGAACTTAATATTCAGAATTATACATCCTATAGAAAGGACAGGCAGGTGGGCAGAGGAAAAGGGGGTAGCTCTTCTGGTGAGGAATGGAATTCAGTCCCTTGCGAGGGAAGACATAGGGACTGATGAGGTAGAGTCACTATGGATTGAGTTGAGGAATTGTAAAGGCAAGAAGACACTAATTGGTGTTATCTACAGACCCTTAAATAGTAGCCCGGATGTGGGGTGTAAGTTGCAGCAGGAGTTAAAACTGGCATGTAACAAAGGTAATGTCACTGTGAGGGGGGATTTCAATATGCAGGTAGACTGGAAAAATCAGGTTGGTTCAGGTCCCAAAGAAAGAGAGTTTGTAGAGTGCCTCCGAGATGGATTCTTAGAGCAGCTTGTAATGGAGCCGACCAGAGAAAAGGCCATTCTGGATTTAGTGTGATCCAGATTTGATAAGAGAACTCGAGGTAAAGGAACCGCTTGGAGCTAGTGATCATAATATGATTAGTTTTAATCTGCAATTTGGGAAGGAGAAGGCTAAATCAGAAGTGTCAGTGATGCAGTTGACCAAAGGGGACTATGAAGGCATGAGAGAGGAGCTGGCCAAGGTAGACTGAAAAGGGATACTAGCAGGTATGACGGTGGAACAGCAATGGCAGGATTTTCTGGGCATAATCCTGAAGACGCAGGATCACTTCATTCCAAAAAGGAAGAAAGATTCTAAGGGGAGTAGGATCTACCGTGGCTGACAGGAGACGTTAAGGATAGAATAAAACTAAAATAAAAGATGTATAACACAGCAAAGAGTAGCCGGAAGCCAGAGGATTGGGAAACTTTCATAGGACAACAGAAGGAAAGAAAACGGGCAATATGGGCTGAAAAGATGAAGTACGAGGGGAAGCTGGCCAGGAATGTAAAGAAGGACAGTAAAAGCTACTTTAGATATGTTAAGGGAAAAAGAATAGCAAAGTCAAATGTGGGTCCCTTGAAGGCAGACACGGGTGAAATTATTACGGGGAACAAGGAATTGGCAGAAGAGTTGAACAGGTACTTTGGATCTGTCTTCACTAAGGAAGACACAAACACGGTTATTTGGTGTTTTGGCTTTGTTTCCATTCAGTTATTTGGCTTCCACGTCTTTGCTTCGGCTTCTCATCCTTCGACGCCACGTCCGCACACGTTGCCAAAGACTTTGAATATCTTTAAATAGTTCACATTGCATGTGGTATTCTTTCCTTTCATTATATGTTGCTTCATGTTCGGGCATTAACAATGTTGTGATCATTGTTGTTTTTTGTAGAAAATTTCAAAATCTGAAAATCTCACAAATATTCACGAGTTGTTGAGATTTAGATTTAAGCTTATTATTAGTGCCATGTGCATCAAGGCACAGTGAAAATCTTTGTTTTTCATGATATCCAATCAAATTAGATAATGCTGTATATAATTAAAATCAAACCACACTCAACTGTACTAGGGAGAGGAAGGAAAATATATAGAATGCAGAATATAGTTCTCAGCATTATATCATTATAGTCTTCTTTGTTTACTGTCTGACAATAGCAGAGAGAAGAAGGAATTAACTGTCATTGATTATGTTGACTGCTTTCCTGAATCAACATGAAGTGTAGATGGAGTCAATGGTGGGAAGTCTGGTCTGTGATGGACTGGGCTACATCCACAATTCTGTAATTTCTTGTGGTCTTTGGCAACCATCAATTCCAGCTTCAAACATGCAGCTGTATTCTAGGTATATTCCATGGCAAATTGTAGTAGTCCAAAGTAGAGCTGACCGTCATTTTTGTGGTCGTGGGCTTCAGGCTGGTGGATAATGACAAGTTATGTACATAAGCACAAGAAGAACAAGAATGGGAAATTTACAAAGTGATGATGAAGAGGCTAGGAAGAAAAGTGAATACAATAATGTTTGGAGTAACATTGTGGTGCAGTTTCACAGGTCGAGTGGCTCCGGTTCAATCCTGGCTTCCTGTCTTGTTTGTGTGAAACTTGGATGTCCTATGCTCCCTGAAATCATGTTGACTTTCTGCAGTTGCTCTATTGCCCTCTCACAATGCAAACTGGACACTATAAATCATGCCTGTTTGTAGGTGAGTTGAAAACTCAGGGGTGCAGATGATAGGAACATGGAGATAAGATTGGATTAGTGTTGGATTAGAGTAAATGTGTGCCTGATGATCAGCACAGAATGGTAGGCTGAAGAACCCCTCTCCAAGCTATGTGACTTTATGAGTTACGATCTGGCTCTGTAAAGATCAGAGCATATCTTATCTGTTCTAGGAAATGGACAATAATGTCGAGACAGTGGATGAGACTGTTGTAGTTCAGAATGTCAATTGTAATTACTTACTCCCAAAAGCTCACAACGTTAAATTTGTTGTTCAATCCCTCCTGATTTCAGAAGCAAAAGGCCAATTATTCAGAAGAAGAATTACAAGAACAATAAAATTAAATGGATATTCTTTTCTGTAGTTAATGTGAAAAAATTAACCTTTTGACTTTTTCAGCAAAAATGGCATCTCTGAGGTGCTACCATCAATAAATAATTCATTTGATGGGATGTGGTGGCCTTAAAATTATTCAAACAATTGATGGAAAGTGACTCATAAAGCCATAAGGCCTGAATATAACAGACAAAAAGCTTGCAGCTGCTGGAATCAGGAGCAAACCTTGGCCCATTCCCCCTACCCCACCCCCATCTAAACTCTTTATACCAGTTACCTCCCTCCCACTTTCAGTCAAGAGGAAGGATCCTGACATGAAGCATCGTCGTCTGTCCATTTCACTCCGCGGTTGCTGTCTGTACAAGTGTACAGAGAGAACACATTGACTGGTTGCATCATGGCCTGGTTCGGCAACTTGCACGCCCACGAGCGGAAAAGACTACAACACTTTGTGAACACTGCCCAGTCCATCATCAGCTCTGACCATCAAAGCGATTTATTGGAATCGCTGCCACAAAAAGGCAGCCAGCATCATCAGAGACTCTCACCATCCTCATTTCACCCCTACCATTGGGATGGAGCCTGACACCTGTAATGTCCAGGTTCAGGAATAGCTCCTTCCCTACAGCCATCAGGCTATTAAATAGTACAACCTCAAATGAGCTCTGAACTTCAATAGGCTATTATTATTTTTATTTTTTTTATTTTTATTTTTTTTATTTTATTATTATTTTTTTATTATTGCAATACTATCGTTTGTTTTTTGAGTATGTGTGTGTGTGTGTGTCTATATGCTTATATGTGTGTGTGTATATATATATTGAATTGAATTAGAATTTCTTTATTTGTTATTCAAAAAATATTTTGCACGAAATTTCATTGCCATGCAACCACAACAGTAAGAAAGCAATAACACACACAATGAAACAAAATTTAACACAAACATCCAAAATGTGATGGAAGGTAAAAAAAGTCTTATCTCTTCCTTGCTTATTCTCCTGCGGTCAAGCAGTCAAACTGCTGCGTCATGACGATATTGAAGCTCCCGCCAGGCGATGGAAGATCCCGTGGTGGATTTTAAGCCGCGCCGAACGATGAAAGGCCCTGCGAATGGGCCGATTCAAGCCTTACGATTCGGGGCGGACTAAGCTGCTGTTGCTGGAACTCACGAAAATCCGTCGCCAACCGGGGATCTGCGAGCTCCTGATTTCTCAGTCCATAGAGTCCTGTGGCCGAAGCCTCTGAAGCCTCTGAAGTGGGTCGCAGCCACAGCGCCACTACAGCCTCCGAAGGTCAGCCAGCTCTGCGATGGTAAGTCCACAGGCTCTGCGACCGGAGCCCTCAAAGTCGATTCCAGTTGGAGGCCGCCAGTTCCTCGATGTTAGGCTGCAGCGTGAACAGAGGTTCGACATGAAAAAAGGTTGCATCTCCATTGAAGAATGAGATTTTTAAAAGTTTCCCCCGCGCTACCCACCTCCCCACATAATGCATAACTAAAAATAGACCATAACATACCCATCTAACATTAACAATAAGACAAAGAAGAAAAAAAGACAGACAGAATGCAGGCATACCGCAGCTGTAAAACAGCGCCGTCACTATCTATATTACTAAAAGTAAGATCTTGCCCACTTCCTGGTTCATGATTTTAGAAAAAACGCTGCTACTTACAGCTGTGATTTTTTGCCATCTTACTCAGAGTCCCCCTCTGCTGTGCAGAACAAGAGGATTTTTCCCATCAATGAAAAATAAAAGAGTTATTAATGTTTAAAAACCTGCTTGAAATGGTATGAAACTGTACTTGAATTTGGTGGCCTTGCACTCTGCTTGACATGGTATGAAACTGCACTTGAATTTGGTGGCCTTGCACCCTGCTTGAAGTGGTATGAAACTGCACTTAAAGTTGGTGGCATTGCACCCTGCTTGAAGTGGTCTGAAACTGCACTTGAATTTGGTGGCCTTGCACCCTGCTTAAAGTGGTGTGAAACTGCACTTGAATTTGGTGGCCTTGCACCGTGCTTGAACTGCACTTGAATTTGGTGGCCTTGCACCGTGCTTGAAGTCATATGAAAGTGGTCGGAAACTGGACTTGAATTCGGTGGCCTTGCACCTCCCCCCAATATTGGAATTGGTGGAAAGGTGGAATATTGCATTGGGGGACCAGCCCAACGGGTCCCACTTGGTCTAGTATATCTATAAAATTAAAAGTCTCATCTTGACCACTTCCTGTCTGCGCTGTATATTGATTTTAGAAAAAACGGTACCATATATCGCTTTGATTTTTGGCCGTCTTACTCACAGTCCTCCTCCACTGATCAGGCCCCGAGGATTTTACCCATCAATGAAAAATAAAAAAGCTATGAATGTTTAAAAAACCTTGAGAGCCTCTCACCTGTCAATCACCGCAATGAAGTTAACGCCCCTTCCGGGGGGGGGGGGGGGGGGGTGGGGGGTGGGGGGTGTGTGGGTGTCTCCGTGTGAGTCTGTGAATGTTTGAGCATGTGAGTGTCTGGTCTCAGTGACTGAGCTGTCAGCCCAAGAATCCATTCGGCCCACAATATCCATACTAGCCCCTCAGGAAACCAGTCTCTTCGGCCCACAACACCATGCTCGTGCTCCAGAAAGAGCCCCCCCCCCCCCACTGGCCTGCAATATTGGAATTGGTGGAGAGGTGGAATATTGCATTGGGGGACCAACCCTCCCGTGTGAAGCTGGAACCCAACAACGGGTCCCACTTAGTCTATAATATAGAGATAGAGATAGAGATATGTGTGTGTTTGTGTAATATATATATATATATATATATATATATATGTGTGTGTGTGTGTGTAATTGTGTGTTTGTGTAAATATATATATATTTACAGTGCACCATTTACATAGTCCATTGCGCTGCAGCATGTAAGAATGTCATTGTTCTCTTGGGACACATGACAATAAAACATTCTTGACTTGACTCACTGAGTTCTTCAAACATTTTTTTTTGCTGAACTTACCACACTACGGAATAATGATGAAAAATGTATTGCCTTGATTTGGGATCAAGTAAGACTCTATTTTTGAGTGTTATAGGATCCATTTTCTTTCAAAGATGAAATGTGAACTAAAATTGAGGGCTTAAAGTATGATTTGTTACATTTGGATAGTCAGGTTTTCAATTTTTCAATTTTAGGTTTTCCTGTCTGTCTAATGCTTAATGCATGCGACTATTCCTTGGAGCGCAGGAGGTAGAGGATTGATCTTATAGATGTGTATAAATTCATGCGAGAAATATATCGGGTAGATGCACAAAGCATTGCCCATAGTCGGCGAATCGAGGACAAGAGGACATAGATTTAAGGTGAAGGTGAAAAGATTATAGGAATCTGAAGGGTAACTTTTTCACATAAAGGGGGGTATGGAACAAGCTTCCAGAGGAGGTAGTTGAGGCTGGGACTCTGCCAATATTTAAGAAATGGTTAGACAGGTACGTGGATAGGACAGGTCTGGAGGGATACGCGGCCAAATGTGGGCTGATGGGACTAGTGTAGCTGGGACATGTTGGGAAAGTTGGGCCGAAGGACCTGTATCACTATGACTCCATGACATTGACCATGCAAGGTTACTTGCCGGTCTAGTAAGAGGACTATTCATTTGAGAACATTATGAATTGAGCCATAAACCTGCAATACAGCTAGAGCTCCCCAGTACTAATTGGTGCTGGCATTCTACTAGTGTATGCGTTCTGGAAGTATCAGCCATTTGTTTCCCCGGGTAGTGAGAGCTCTTCAGTAAGCCGATGGCACACATCCACAACTTGATACTAATGAGCAATTTCATTGATACCAATGAGCAATTTCATTCAAAGAACCCACAGGGAGAAATGATGTTAGACTGCATCAGAGAATGAGAGATGAGACACAAAACTAGAGGGAGCTTTATTCTGAAGGCGTAAGAGACGGTAAATGCTTGAATCTGAAGCAAATTTCAAAATGCTGCGGGAACTCAGCTGGCCTGGCAGGATCTGTGGATAGATGATGGTTCAGGTCAGGTCCATTTTTCAAACAGGAGCGTTATTCTGCATTTAGCCACTCTTTTGATTTTAATGCTCACCAGAACCACATTCCCCACTTTCTCCTTATACTGATCATGATGCTGTTGTCTGTCCTCCTTTTAAATGTTGCAATTTCACTGGGAAATGTGTTATAATACCGTCTAACATCTATAAAAACTGAATTGAAATTGTATTTACATATTAAAAGGAATAACTATAAACATTCCTGAAAACACGCGTCTCAGGCACCAAATCTCAAATATGCCAGACAATTCGAGTTTTGCTGTACAATGATTCAATGAACTGATTCATTCAGGAGTTTCAAAGTAGGCGTAAGTCTGAAGAAGGGTTTCGGCCCGAAACGTCACCTATTTCCTTCGCTCCATAGATGCTGCTGCACCCGCTGAGTTTCTCTAGCAATTTTGTGTACCAACTGATTCATTCAGTTCACTTTCAGCTACAATTCAGTTTATTGTCACATGTGAATAGCTTTTGTTGTGTGCTAACCAGTCAGCAGAAAGACAATACATGATTACTATCGATCCATTTACAGAGTATAGATACATGATAAGAGAACAATGTTTAGTTATCTTGTCTGATGAAGTTCGTAAAATGAAAACACTGTGAAACATATGCATATTAACACCTGACTAAGCTCTTCTACACTGCTTTGGAAACGCATCAAGTAGATCTTCAAGGATAAATATAGACAAATATGCAACATGCAATTTGCACCTATTCATGAAAGAGGTTTTTAAAAATGAACATCTTCCTTCCGTTCATTGCATTCAAGGCATGCATTCAATTCCAGAAGAGATAATGACTTTTCAATACTCCTCCATTAATGTTTTCTTTTTCATTTTGCTGAGAATGGATTTTATTAAACAGAAACTGTCCAAATCTTTGATTTAGTTTAAATTCTGAAGAATATAGTTTTTGTGAAACAATTAAAAAAAACCTCAGTGATTTCCAGCAATTGTATTCCCATCTATGCACAGAATAACAGACATGTTTCTCTTTTTAATTGATATCCTAACAATTACCTTCATCTGCTTTTCAGAAATATTATTCCATGGTTATAGAAAGTGGTAACATTTCTGTTTTAAGGCTTTGTCATCCATACAGAGTCATGGAGATACAGTCATAGAAACATGGTAACATAGAAAATAGGTGCAGGAGGAAGCAATTTAGCCCTTCGAGCCAGCACCGCCATTCATTGTGATCATAGCTGATCATCCACAGTCAGTAACTCATGCCTGCCTTCTCCCCATATCCCTTGTTTCCACTAGCCCTAGAGCTCTATCTAACTTTCTTTTAAATCCATCCAGTTAATTGGCCTTTACTGCCTTCTGTGGCAGAGAATTCCACTAATTCACAACTCTTTAGGTGAAAAAGTGTTTTTTCCCATCTTAGTTTTAAATGGCCTCCCCTTTATCCTTAGACTGTGGCCCCTGGCTCTGGACTTCACAACATTGGGAACATTTTTCCTGCAACTAGCTTGACCAGTCCTTTTATAATTTTATACGTTTCTATAAGATCCCCTCTCATCCTAAATTCCACTGAATACAAGCCCAGTCTTTCCAATGTTTCCTCATATGACAGTCCTGCCATCCCGGGGATTAACCTCGTGAACCTACGCTGCACTCCCTCAATAGCAAGGATGTCCTTCTTCAAATTAGGAGACCAAAACTGCACACAATACTCCAGATGTGCTCTCATCGGTGCCCTGTACAACTGCAGAAGGGCCTCTTTAATCCTATATTCAAATCCTTTCGTTATGAAGGCCAACATGCCAATTAGCTTTCTTCACTGCCTGTTGCACCTGCATGCATACTTTCATACAGCGTCATACAGCGTGGGAACAGGCCCTTCGACCCAACTTGCCCACACCGACCAACATGTCCCATCTACACTTGTCCCACCTGCTTGCATTTGGCCCATATCCCTCTAAACTTGTCCTATCCATGTACCTGTCTAATTATTTCTTAAACTTTGCAATAGTCCCTGCCTCAACTACCTCCTCTGGCAGATTGTTCCACATGCCCACCATCCTTTGTGTGAAAAAGTCACCCATCAGATTCCTATTAAATTGTTCTCCCTTCTCCTTAAATACTATACCTATAGATTTATAGATTTACCTAAACTTAAACATACCCAAAGTTGTCACCGTGATTGTTTTATGGACTAGATCAGAGGTCTTTTAGCTTTCTACAGGCAAGCTCTTAATCATCTCATGTGACACGTTTGCAGATTTCTAGTAAAAATGCTTAATAAATGTGTATCAGTTATAATGATTTGTTTATTATTTATATTCCATTTTTCTGGATTAAACCAGTCCAGTTTTCTTTATAGACACAAAATGCTGGAGTAACTCAGGAATGGGTGACCCTCTGGGTCTGAAGAAGGGTCTCGAACTGAAACGTCACCCATTCCTTCTCTCCAGAGATGCTGCCTGTCCCGCTGAGATACTCCAGCATTTTGTGTCTATCTTTGGTTTAAACCAGCATCTGCAGTTCCTTCAAACATACTGTAGTTTTCATTAAGGTATGGCAGCCTGGTGAAGGTTCACTATTCTCAGACACTTGCTCAGAGCAGCAAGGATGATAGGACATGGCGGCCAGGGCTGAACTTGTGTAAATTACAAGCAAGACTGGAAACAGAGTGGATAGATGAATTTTAATGAAGCCGTCAAAGTGTTTCATTAGAAAAATACAGATTAAAATGCAGCTATTCTGTCCACTATGAACTGCGCTGCCACTTTCAAAGCGCTAATTAGTCTCATTCTCCTCCTCTTTCACACCAGTCGATAGGTTTTCAGTCAACCTCTGACTAGATGTCTCTGGCACATGCTAACCCTTTTATTTAAAACAGTGGTACTCCAAGTTCACTCATCGCCTTAACCCTGGACGTACTGCTTCTTTAAGCTTGGTTCAGAGTGCAATCCTGGACTGAAAGGCAGTGGTGAGCTGAAAGGCAGTTCATGACTTCTCCTGAAACACATGGCCTGCTGCAGTGACAAGAATGCCCTCCAAACCCTACCCGTCCCCTCTCCTCCTCCTCTCATCCACCACCACCATGAAGGCTGCTGTGGAATTTTAATTCATTTAAAAAATCATGAAGAAAATAGAGATACAGAGGAGATTTACTAGAATGTTGCCTGGGTTTACCAACAACTAGTTACAGAGGTAGGTTGGTTAGGTCTTTACTGCAGAAGGTTAAGGGGGGGACGTGGAGGTCTTTAAAATGATGAGAGGGATAGACAGAGTTGATGTGGACAAGCTTTTCCCTTTGAGAATAGGGAAGATTCAAACAAGAGGACATGACTTAAGAATTAAGGGACAGAAGTTGAGGGGTAATATGAGGGGGAACTTCTTTACTCCGAGAGTGGTAGCGGTGTGGAATGAACTTCCAGTGGAAGTGGTGGAGGCAGGTTCATTGGTATAATTTAAAAATAAATTGGATAGGCATATGGATGAGAAGGGAATGGAGGGTTATGGTATGAGTGCAGGCAGGTGGGACTAAGGGAGAAAAAAAATTGTTCGGCACGAACTTGTAGGGCCGAGATGGCCTGTTTCCGTGTTGTAATTGTTATATGGTTATATGAAGAAAACAGATGATTACTAGTGTAAGATGGAACTGCAGATGGTGGTTTAAACCAAAGCTAGACACAAAATTCTAGAGTGACTCAACGGGACAGACTGCATCTCTGGAGAGAAGGAATGGATAACGTTTCGGGTCAAAACCTTTCTTCAGACTTCAGTCCATCCATTCCTTCTCTCCAGAGATGCTGCCTGTCCCGCTGAGTTACCCCAGAATTTTGGGACTAGAGATGATATTGAGTAATGATGGCCACAAAACTACTGGATTGCCATTGACATAAGCAGGAAATATCTCCTGCTTACATGGTCTGGCCCATAATGACACCAAACCTCATGGCAATTTGGTTGGCTCTGCTGATTTTCAGAAATGGTCTAGCAAACTATTTTGCTTAGTGGGGAACCTGAGGAGAGGCAATATATTAAGTAGTTTTAACAGAGGCCATGGTCCTAAAAGGAGGAGAAGTATCGGAGATTTACAAAGCAGCTGGTACTGTTGACTGCCCAGGTTATTTATAGTGGAAGGCAGGCACTAGTTCAGTGGCCATTTTGGAGTAGCCATTTGTGTAGGTAGCTGTGCCTGAGATGGACAGCTGTCATTGAGGGTAAGTGCTAAGGCTTCGAATCAAGAGGCTTGGGTGAGGAGGTTGAGCAGAGGATGAAGATAAGATATGGTCTTTTAACTTTCCTCAGTGCAGACAGGATGGCTATTAGGGCAGAGGTATACTCCTCCTGTCGGATGTGGGAGATCAGAGAATGATCCAGTGTTTCTGAGGACTAAACCTGGGGGAAGTGCATCCAGCTGCAGCGCCTGATAAGACCACAGGAAGGAAATGGAACTTGAACTGGATGATCCCAAGATCATCCGTGATATTGAGAGCATCATAGTGGTAATTGTGAGGTGTTCTCACATAAGGTGCATGCAGAAAGGAGATGAGAGACAATAGGAAAGATAAAGGGAGTAGGCTGAGAATGCGGGAATATCCTATGGTTATTCCCTTTGAAAACAGGTGTGTTATTTTGGACACTGCTGGAGGGATGACCATTCTTGAGAAAGCAGCAGCATCATCAGCAGTAAATCAATGGCACAGCAGGGAATGGTGAAGTCAGACAGGCCTGTCGTGATAGGAGTCTCAATCATTTGGGATACTTTCTGGAGATTTAATGGTTGCAAACGGGATGGTGGTGTTGGATCTTTTATCTCACTGATGCCAGCAAAAAAGGATGCCTCTGACTTCCTGATCAGCAGACCTCAGTCAGTTAGAATTGATGATACCTCCACCCTGATCCTCAGCAATGTGCCTCTCATGTGCATGCAATCTCCAGCTCAGCTCCCTCTACCCCCATGACTGTGTGGTCAAATACAGCATCAGTTCTATCTCTCAGTTCACCAATTATGCCAGTATTGTCAGCCAGGTCAATAGCAGTGATGAGACAGAGTAAAGGAAAGAGTTTGGGAACCTTGCGTTATGATGTCAGGACAACAACCTAGCCCTTAACGTCAGCAAGATGAAAGAGTTGGATGTTGACATAAGGAAACAAGGGGTTGATCGCATCCCTATTTTCATCAATAGAGGTCCTATATAGTTAGATGACAGCTTCAAGTTCTTAGCCACCCATATTGGTGGCAAGCGACCTTGGTTCCTTCATACTCATGCAGTGATCAAGAGAATGCATTGGTATATTTGCTTTTGTTGAGTTCTGGGATCTGGGAAAGTCAGCATGTCATGAGGTTTAACTCAAACTTCTATAGGTATGCTATTGAAAGTATTCTGACATGATGTACCTCAGTCTAAACTTGCAGCGAGTGATGAACACAGCCCAGTCCATCACAGGTTTGTCATTTCCTTTCTTCTAGCCTGTCTTCATGGTGTGTTGCATTAGGAGGACTGCAAGCATTGTCGTGGATGCCTGCTACCCTGGCCATTCTGTTTTCTCTCTTCAGATGTTCTGAGAGATGACAAAGGAGCTTGAAAACCCGGACATCCAGAATTAAGAACAGCTTCTTCCCCATTTAAATCAAACACCCAACATGCTGAATTACTCCAGCACTTTGTGTCCTTCCAATGGTGCACAGTAGCAAGGGAGTGATTGCCCATCAGATAATACTTTCCTTGTACTGTCTAGAGAAATGTGTATAGCCTTGCAACGTACTGGCCATTTCCCATTATTATCATATTTCTATGGATGGCCAATTAGACCAATGTTTTGGCTGTAACTGAAAGCTTCCCTTTTGCTGGGCCAGCTATACTTTGTTGCCAGATTACTAGTTCAGTACTTCAGCCAAGTATGAGAGATGTGAATTTTATTGTAGTTGTTTAATAGAATAATTGTCTTCCCAGTAATAGACAATGAGCATGTGGTATGAGAAATTTTATAGAGCAAGCTATACATTGTGATGTATCCACACTGAGACTTAGTCAGTAAAGTTAATAAACTCTGGAAAGGAACGATGAAATTAAATCTTGTATAAAGAAAAGTGAATGTGGTAAACAAAGGAATTGAAGAATCAGATTTTAATTGAAGCAGCTCGTAACATTTTTCAAACTATTTTATTAATTGTAGAGGATTGTATTATTCCAGTACTGGCTCTGAATGCCAATGTGGCAAGAAGATCTGTTATTTCCAGAGATTTGTTCTGTTTAATGCAATACATCTTCCAGACAAGCCCACAAAATTGGAGGTCAGGCCTTGTACAGTTGATCTGCTATTATCTTGAAGAACCAAAAGCTTTTAAATAGGTTGATGGCCAAAGAGCAAACTAGGAGAAAAGATACAATCTGTTCTTTGTCGATGGTGCTAAAACATAAAAGTATCTGCGGAAGTATCATTCATAGTTCATTTAAAGTATGTGCGGAATGTAATGAGGTTGGCGAAATGTACCATCCGGAGCTCTGGCCAGAAGAGGCATTTGTCCGGCGCTATTACGAGTTACGCAGGGTTGGAGTCATTGGATCAAGAACTGCACCTGCTGCGGGGGGAATGAGTGTGCCTGCTGGTGCTAGGGGCACTCACTAGTCTCCCTAAATGACCATTTGGGTTATATCGTACAACTGTCGTGGCCTGCGTTTGGACCAGAGTGCAGGGGATAAAGCTCGCCGCTCAGTTGTTGACAACCTTCTAGAGAACTGTGACATACTATGTATGCAAGAGTGAAGCAAGACTTGGACAACTCAATTCTGTCAATGACAATTTTCATGGGGCTGGGGAGTCTACAACTGACCTTGGCATGGGAATAGTCAGAGGCAGAATATCAGGGGGTGTGGCTATTCTATGAAACAAGAAGCTTGACTCGTCAATAAATGTGGTTTGGCTTGATGCTGACATTGTGTATTGCAAAACACTTTGCTCACAACGACAAGGAATTTGTTATCCTGAATGTATAAACACCATATGAATGCCATCAGAATGAGGATGAATATTTAAATAGTCTTGCATTCATCTATTCCTTTAGTCAAAACAATAATTATTGTAGTGTATATGTCATAGAAACATAGCAAATAGGTGCAGGAGTAGACCATTCGGCCCTTCGAGCCTGCACCGTCATTCAATATGATCATGGCTGATCATCCAACTCAGTATCCTGTACCTGCCTTTTCTCCATACCCCCTGATCCCTTTAGCCGCAAGGGCCACATCTAACTCACTCTTAAATATAGCCAATTAATTGGCCTCAACTACCTTCTGTGGCAGAGAGTTCCAGAGATTCACCACTCTCTGTGTGAAAAATGTTTTTCTCATCTCGGTCCTAAAGGATTTCCCCTCTATCCTTAAACTGTGACCCCTTGTCCTGGACTTCCCCAACATCGGGAACAATCTTCCTGCATCTAGCCTGTCCAACCCCTTAAGAATTTTATAAGTTTCTATAAGATTCCCCCTCATTCTTCTAAATTCTAGTGAGTACAAGCCGAGTCTATCCATTCTTTCTTCATATGAAAGTCCTGACATCCCAGGAATCAGTCTGGTGAACCTTCTCTGTACTCCCTCTATGGCAAGAATGTCTTTCCTCAGATTTGGAGACCAAAACTGTACGCAATACTCCAGGTGTGGTCTCACCAAGACCCTGTACAACTGCAGTAGAACATCCCTGCTCCTATACTCAAATCCTTTTGCTATGAATGCGAACATACCATTCGCTTTCTTCTCTGCCTGCTGCACCTGCATGCCTACTTTCAATGACTGGTGTACCATGACACCCCGGTCTCGTTCCATCTCCCCTTTTCCGAATTAGCCACCATTTAGATAAAAGTCTACTTTCCTGTTTTTTCCACCAAAGTGGATAACCTCACATTTATCCACATTTATTCTGCATCTTCCATGCATTTGCCCACTCACCCAGCCTATCCATGTCACCTTGCAGCCTCCTAGCATCCTCCTCACAGCTAACACTGCCCCTCAGCTTTGTGTCATCCGCAAACGTGGAGATGTTGCATTCAATTCCCTCGTCCAAATCATTAATATATATTGTAAATAGCTGGGGTCCCAGCACTCAGCCTTGTGCTACCCCACTAGTCACTGCCTGCCATTCTGAAAAGGACCCGTTTACTCCTACTCTTTGCTTCCAGTTTGCCAGCCAGTTCTCTATCCATATCAATACTGAACCCCCAATACCATGTGCTTTAAGTTTGTATGCTAATCTCTTATGTGGGACCTTGTCGTAAGCCTTTTGAAAGTCCAGATATGACACATCCACTGGTTCTCCCTTATCCACTCTGCTAGTTACATCCTCAAAAAATTCTATAAGATTTGTCAGACATGATTTACCTTTTGTAAATCCATGCTGACTTTGTCCAATGATTTCACCTCTTTCCAAATGTGCTGCTATCCCATCTTTAATAACTGACTCTAGTAGTTTCCCCACTACCGATGTTAGACTAATTGGTCTGTAATTCCCCGTTTTCTCTCTCCCTCCCTTCTTAAAAAGTGGGGTTACATTAGCTACTCTCCAATCCTTAGGAACTACTCCAGAATCTAAAGAGTTTTGAAAAATGATCACTAATATCATTGTGGATATGAATGCAGATATCTCAGATAGTAACTCATTATTTGCCAATCATATGGCTCAGTGTCAATATAATAATTTAATATTGTCAAGCTAAGTGCTTTTACCTACAGATAGTTATACTTATATTAGTGAGGCCTGGCACACTACATAATGGCTGGACCACTGTATTAATACAGCTGATGCACGTGCCTCATTGGGGTGTGTGAGCATTTTGTATGGAGCAGCAATGACTGATCATACACCTGTTGCTATGAATAAATGTTGAACATCTACCTGTGGTATCCATAGATAAAAATAGCTTTAACACTAAAAACTGGACTGGTCAACCCTCACAAAGAAAGACATCTTAGCCTTTTATGCCCATACAGATAAATCCTTAAGCAATATTCCTCTACCTAAAGATGCAATAATGTGTAGTAATGTTAATTGTAAGGATATGAAGCAGAGGAGAGATTTCTGCTCCATGTATAATGATATAGTAAGCGCATTATATGCAGGCAGTAAGCCCTACTGCAAGCATAAAATTAGACACATAACATCAGACCTGGCTGGAATAAGTATGTAGCTGAGTATCATGCTGAAGCCCGTGAAGCCACTAAATCATGGGCTATGGCATGTAGACCCAGACAAGGGCCTGTGTTTGAGTACAAGAAGCTCACTAATGCAAGATATAAGCATGTTGTTCGCTTCATCTGTAAAAATGAGTAAACTATGAGGGCTGATTACATGGCTAAGAAGCTGCTAAGTAACAATGCTACTGATTTTTGGAAAGAAGTGAGAGCTCTTAACAGTTGCAAAACATCTCTACCATGTACTGTAGATGGAATCTCCGGAACAGCTAATATCGTGGAGTTATGGCGACAACATTATAGTACGTTATTCAACTGTGTCCAAGGTGATTTATATTTGGTGGACAATATTGAGAGTAATGACTCAATGGTGATTATGTCACATGAGGTGTATCATGCCACAAACAAGCTGTCCACCAACAAAGCAAGTGGTTTGGATCATATTTCTGCTGAACATCTTAAGTATGCGAGTATGAGGATAGCTCCTCTCCTTGCTATTTGTTTTACTGGCGTTATAATTCATGTCTTGTTACCAGACTCAATGTTGTCTGTTCTGTTAGTGCCGGTCATTAAGGACAAAGCTGGTAAAGTAGGTAGCCTAAATAATTACAGGCCAATAGCTTTATCCAGCATATTGTCAAAAGTCTTAGAAAGAGTTCTGCTGGATAAAGTAAATGAGTGTTAACTCCACAGATAACCAGTTTGGTTTTAAAGCTAAACATGGCACTGACTTATGCATATATGCCCTAAAGGAGATTTTAAACAAATATAGAGGCAAAAACTCTTCAATTCTTATGTGCTGTGCTTCCAAAGCCTTTAGTTGTGTTAATCACAGAAAGCTGTTTGTTAAAATGAGTCAAAGAAGGGTGCCTAAATACATTGTGAGAATTTTGGCTTACTGGTATGCCCACCAGACTATGCAAATAAAATGGGGCAATAGGGTGTCAGCCCCATTTGGGGTTAGCAATGGGGTTAGACAAGGGGGGATTTTGCCCCCTGTCCTTTTTAATCCTTATATTGATGATCTGTCCAAACAGTTGAAAGCCTGTAAAACTGGGTGCGTGATTGGTAATATTTTAGTGAACCATATTAGGTATGCAGATGATCTTGTGGTCTTTAGTCCATCTAGTGCTGATCTCCAGCAGCTCCTTACTTTATGTTCTGTTTATGGTGTGGAATGATATTAAATATAATGCTTGTAAGCGTGCTGTTATGATCTGTAGAACCAAAGAGGATAAATGTCTAAAATTTCCTGATTTTAACTTGTCTACCAATAACCTTAGTGTCTGGGATAAGGTAAAATATCTTGGGCATTTTATTACAGAACAAATGACAGACGATGAGGATATTTATAGGCAACGACGCATGCTGTATGTACAGGCGAATATTCTCTTTCGTAAGTTTGATGCGTGTACAGATGTGGTGAAGATGTTGCTGTTTAGAGCATTTTGCACACCACTCTATACTGCGCACCAGTGGTTGAACTATGGAAAGAGACTAAAGGTGACCTATAATGATACCATGAGAACACTGCTAAGGAAACCTAGATGGTGTAGTGCAAGTAACTTGTTTGTGGCTGCAGGAGTCAATACTTTTGAAGCTATCCATAGAAATCATATGTATAAATTCATTTGAAGGATAAATGACTCTAAAAATGTAATTATTGTGGCCATGTCAAACATAAGGTTTAGCACTACACACTACGAATCCCAGTTGTGGAGACACTGGAATTGCTCTCTTGTTGTCGCACATTGATCATTCTTTTTTAATCTGGATATTAATTCATGTATGGCTTTTTTTTAAATATATTGTTTACAAGACTAAGTGGGTACTTCACAGTGGGTCCCCCAATGCAATATTCCACCTCTCCACCAATTCCAATATTGGCAGCCCGTGGAGGGGCTTTCTGGAGCACTAGTATGGGTGTTATGGGCAGAAGGGACTGGTTTCCAGAGGGCTAGTATGGACATTGTGGGATGAATAGATTATTGGGCAAGCAGCTCAGTCACTCAAGCCTGGTGTCCTGGCAGCTCACGGCTGATGGGCTGGCAGTTGACTCGCAGGTATTCCTTGAAATTCCATTTCAAGCAGGGTGCAAGGCCACCAAATTAAAGTGCAGTTTCATACCATTACAAGCAGAGTGTAAGACCACCAAATTCAAGTGCAGTTTCATACCACTTCAAGCATGTTGCAAGGGCACCAAATTTTAATGCTGTTTCATACCATTTCAAGGAGGGTGCAAGACCACCAAATTCAAGTGCAGTTTCGTACAATTTCAAGCATGGTGCAAGGCCACCAAATTCAAGTGCAGTTTCATACCATTTCAAGCAGGGTGCAAAGCCACCTAACCCAAGTGCAGTTTCATACCACTTCAAGCAAGGTGCAAGGCCACCAAATTCAAATGCAGTTATATACCATTTCAAGCAGGGTGCAAGGCCACCAAATTCAAATGCAGTTTCATACCATTTCAAGCAGGATGCAAGGCCACCAAACTCAAGTGCAATTTCATACCATTTCAAGCAGGGTGCAAGGCTACCAAAGACAGAGTCATGACCTCTCCCTCCCCCATCTTGCAGAGGCTGAACCACACCCACACTTCCAGATTTTATACTCCCTCTCCCCTCACAATGGAAGGGGTGTGTTCTTCATTGCGTGATTGACATGAGAGAGAATCTCACCATTTTTTAAACACTAATAACTATTTTATTTTTCATCGATAGGAAAAATCCTCGGCACCTGATGAGCGGAGGGGGACTGAGTAAGATGGCCAAAAGTCACATCCGTACGTGGTAGCGTTTTTTTCTAAAATCAATATACAGCACAAACAGGAAGTGGTCAAGATTAGACTTTTAATTATACAGAAGGCAACACCACTTTTCAATATGGCAACACCACTTTTCAATAAGGCAACACCACTTTTCAATAAGGCAACACCACTTTTCAATGAAGGCAACACCACTTTTCAATAAGGCAAACACCACTTTTCAATAAGGCAACACCACTTTTCAATAAGGCAACACCACTTTTCAATGAGGCAACACCACTTTTCAATGAGGCAACACCAATTTTGAATAAGGCAACACCACTTTTGAATAAGGCAACACCACTTTTCAATAAGGCAACACCACTTTTCAATAAGGCAACATCACTTTTCAATAAGGCAACACCACTTTTCAATAAGGCAACACAACTTTTCAATAAGGCAACACCACTTTTCAATGAGGCAACACCACTTTTGAATAAGGCAGAACCAACACCACTTTTCAATAAGGCAACACCACTTTCAATAAGGCAACACCAACACCACTTTTCAATAAGGGAAAACCAACACCACTGTTGCAAATTTCAAACTAACACCACTTTTGCATTTTCAAACCACCACCTCTTTTGCATTTTCAAACCAACACCACATTTTCATTTTTAAACCAAAACCACTTTTGCATTTTCAAACCAAAACCTCTTTTGCATTTTCAAACCAAAACCACTTTTGCATTTTCAAACTACATTTTCACACCACATTATGGGAACTCACAGGCTAGTAAAGCCAGACTCAGTTTAGTAGACATGTGTTCAGTGTTATTCACAGCTCAGACTGAGAGTTATGACCTCTCGCTCCCCCATCTTGCAGACACTGAGGAACGCCCATACTTCCGGTTCGTATAGTCTCTCCCTCTCCCACTGGAAGGGGCATGGCCTTCATGGCATGATTGACAGGAGAGAGAATCTCAACATTTTTAAAACATTAATAAGTCTTTTATTTTTCAATAATAAATATATTTTATTGAAGGACAGATATGGTGCAGCTGACATAATGCATTACATTTCCCTCCTTTTTGTTTTTTATATATAACAACAAGGTTGCCCTCACCCACCCTCCCTGAACACCCCTTGGCAGCTGATGTGTTCACAATACAACATATCACAAATACAAATGCACACTTTGACAGCAATACCTCTACATTCTTCCAAGGCGCAGGCCCATACATAGCCACAACATGTCAGATGGTTCAGAATACACTCATTCATTATGCATCAACCGCCCTGTGAGGTAATCAACATTTGTGTAAACAAAAATAAGTAAATAAATAAAAGTAAAACATAAATAAAGGCAGATCCCCAACTACAATCAAGTGCCCTCAATCAGACGGTTTCTGAAAGTCTACCCTTTTGGCAACACTTTTGGATGTATGGAAGACCACTTGGTTGAATGTGGAGAGCATTGATGAATTACTATCTACCTCTTTGGTGATGCTCAGACTATCCCTGGTCGGACTTTGCTGGCACTAAACGTATCCCCTTATCATGTACCTAGACACTGTAAATGGATTGATTGTAATCATGTATTGTCTTTCTGCTGACTGGTTAGCATGCAATAAAAGCTTCTCGCTGTAATTTGGTACATGTGAAAATAAACTAAACTGAACTGGAACAGTGCCAATGGGGAGGATGGGAGTATGTGCCTAGGTGGAACTTAGTGTAGCCATGGGCACTCACTGGGGCATCAGTAAAACCTGTTTTTTTGCTGGTTACATTGAATATTCTTTCTTCCAAACTTACCCTTGCACCAATTCCTCAACTCTTTCCCTGCTACAATGATGACTACATTGGAGCTGCCTTCTGCACCTGTGTAAAACTTGTTGATTTTATCAACTTCACCACTAACTTCCACCAACTTACAAAATCACTTGGACTATCTCTGACATTTCTCTCTCCTTTCTTGAACTTTCTGTTTCCATCGCTGGGATAGACCATGAATTGATGCCTACTGCATAGCCACTGTCTCTCGCAACTACCTGGAGGTGCCTCCTTCCATCCTGCCTCTTGTAAGGACACCATCCCTTACTCATAGTTTCTTTGTTTCCATGATGTCTGTTCTCTAGATAAGGTTTTCTACTACAGGGAATCTCAGATGTCCTTCTTCAGTAAATGTGAATCCCCCCTGCTATTGTCAATGGAGCTCTCGCCCATGCCTCCTCTATTTCCTTCAATTCTGCTCTCGCTCTCTTTTCCCCAGACAGTTTAGTTTAGTTTAGTTTAGTTTAGTTTAGAGCAGTGTTTCTTAAACTATTTCAGTGTAATTCACCCTTGAGTCTTTATCACAAAATTTAATTCACCCTCGACTAAATTTTTGTATGTTTTTCGGTAATTTTTGTCTTATAAATTTATTTTGTATAATTTACTCCCTTGTGTATAATTTTATATATAATTTATTTTGTCACATGAGCAAACAATATAAATTAACTCATTTCTTAAGTGTTTATTTTATTCAACTTTTTAAACAACCTAAAAATATGTTAAAAAAAATTAGGAGTGAAATAAAAAGATTCATTACCACTGGAGTTGGAAAATCATTATATTTGAATGATAAAACACCATTCCAACGTCAAAGCATTGGGCTTCAGCCCCATCCTACTCTTTCGGGCTTCGATTACTGCAGTTATTTTCTTGGAAAACTAGCTCAAAAAACTATAGAGTATGTGATTTAATATATTAGTATCCAACTAATATCTATATTACTAAAAGCCTGATCTTGACCACTTCCTGTTGTTCTGTATATTGATTTTAGAAAAAAGGGCTGTGATTTTTGGCCATCTTAGTCTCCTTCCGCTGCGCATGACAAGAGGATTCTTCCAATCGATGAATAATAAAAGAGTTATTAGTGTTTAAAAAATGTTGAGATTCTCTCTCCTGAAGGCCACGCCCCTTCCGGAGGGACTAGAAAACCCGGAAGTGTGGAGGTGCCTCAGTTCTCTGCAAATGGGGAAGCGAGAGGTTGCAATTCTCAGTCTGAGCTGTTAATTACTCTGAACACATGTCTACTAAACTGTGAGAGGTTTTATTGACCTGTCAGTGCCCTTAATTTGAAAATGTAGTTTGAAAATGTAGTTTGAAAAAGTGTGTTTTGGTTTTGAAAGTGCTAAAGCGAGCTGCCTTGCCTTTGGTTTTGAAAGTGCTAAAGCGAGCTGCTTGCCTTGCCTTTGGTTTTTAAAGTGCTAAAGCGAGAGCTGCCTTGCCTAATTAGAGCTACCTTGCTTAATTAGAGCTGCTGGCCTTCTATATAATTAAAAGTCTAATCTTGACCACTTCCTATTTGCGCTTTATATTGATTTTAGTAAAAACGTTAGCACGTATGGCTGTGATTTTTAGCCATCTTACTCAAAGTTCCCTTCCGCTCATCAGGTGCCGAGGATTTTTCCCATCGATGAAAACTAAAAGAGTTATTCGTGTTAAAAAATGTTGAGATTCTCTCTCCTGTCAATCACGCCTTGAAGGTCACACTCCTTCTGGTTGGAGGGGGGAGGGACTATAAAACCTGGAAATGTGGGCGTGGCTCAGTCTCTGCCAGATGGGGGAGAGGTCAGGACTTGCTGTCATTAATGGCCTTGCAACCTGCTTGAAATGGTATGAAACTGCACTTGAACTTGGTGCCCTTGCACATTGCTTGAAATGAAATTTCAAGGAATAGCCATGAATCAACTGCGAGCCCACCAACCGTGAGTGAACTGCCAGCACAACAGGCTTGAGTGTCTAGCCACTAGGCCAATAATCCATTCGGCCCACAATGCCCATACTAGCCCTCTGGAAACCAGTCCCTTCAAGACCCCCGCCGCCCCCCCCCCCCCCCCCCCCCCCTCCTCTGGCCACCAATATAGAAATTGGTGGAGAGGTGGAATATTGGATTGGAGGACCAGCCCTCCTGTGTGATGCTGGGATCCAACGGGTCCCACTTAGTCTAGTAACTATCTATAACTCTCCCTGGCGAAAGCTCACAATACAACCAATTTTCCACTTTGGTAGCTAAAGTGCTACACAAAGTAAAGTACAGTTCAACAGTTGCCTACAGCGATCAAGTGTTCCCATTTATAAATTAATGATCCCACTAGCTTATCTGGTCTTCACTAAAAGGTTATATTACAGTAAATTTGGGAAATGTCCTGCTACTTTGAAATTAGAAAACCATAGGTGGAGAGAAAAAACATATCAGATTTCCTGCTCCACTGCCATTAAAACCAATAGGAGCTTACTAACCACTTTAATAACAATGCCTTTTTTTAAGTATAGAAAAAAATATATAAATATCGGAATATATTAATTCATTCACCCTTCATTCACCTCTCTAGTTTCATTCACCCAAAATAATTTCATTCACCCTTGGGTGAACCATTCACCAGTTTAAGAAGCACAGGTTTAGAGCAAAGAAACAGCAAAGAAACAGGCCCTTCGGCCCACCTAATCCAAATCGACCAGTGATCCCCGCACATTAACACTATCTTACACACATTAGGGACAATTTTGCATTCATAACCAAACCAATTAACGTACAAATATGTACGTTTTTGGAGTGGGGTAGGAAACTGAAGTTCTCGGAGAAAACCCACGCAAGTCACAGGGAGAATATGTAAACTCCATACAAACAAGCACCCGTAGTCAGGATCGAACCTGGGTCTCTGGCGCTGTAAGGCAGTAGCTCTACTACTGCTCCTCCATGCCACTGACAGAACAAGCATAGAGTTCCCGTGGTCCTCACCCCACCAGCCTTCTTCTATCGACTCATCTTCTATCCCTTCCTAGAATGAGTTCCCCATTTTCCTTTGGATCCATCTCTTTTTCCTCCTCTCCTCTACACACTATTCTTCTCTCTGGCTTTACATCCAACTCCTCCTCTTCCTTCCTTACCTGGCACTGACAAGTTTCAAGGGAGTGTGGCCAGGGTTGACAGGTTACAGCAGCCGTGATGAGCGAAAAGGAGCTGGAGCTCTAGTATGATAGGGACCAGGAAACAGGGCCACAATATGTAGAATGAAACACTGTAACTGGGGGTTATTGTATTGTATTGTATTGTATTCAAATTTATTGTCATTGTCTCAATTTGAGACAACGAAATGAATTTTCCTTTACAGGCAGTATCATTAAAAAAATCACAAAGAAATTATAAAAATAAATAATAAATAAATAATAAAACATATTAAAAATAAAATTGAAATTGACTTAAAATTTTAAAAAAAGCACAAATACAGAAGTCCACGACACAACATAACATAAATGGCACCCAGGTGAGGACGGCACCATAGTCCAGCCAGCCTCCCCTCCGTGTTCATCCGTGGACGGGGCCTTCCAAGCACCCGCAGTCGCCGCCCCGGGTGGCCCGATGTTCAGGCCCTCACGCCGGGCTGGTGGAACGCCGACGCCGAACCCCGACGGTGAGTATCCTCCTCCTCAGCGGCCCGGACCTTCTGATCAGCCGCCTCCCGCTCCCGGAGTCTGCAGCTCCTGAGTCCACAGGTCGAGCTGGGCAGAGTCGCAGGACCCCGCGTTGATTAGTCAGCGCCGCCCGCGTTGGGAGCTCTGCAAACCGCAGCTCCGTGATGTTGGTGCAGCAGGTCCAGCACTCCGGGCTCCAAACGGCGACCCCCGGTAAGGCATCACCAGCCCCGCGATGTTCCAGCGCTGTCCCGCCGCTGCTGGAGCTCCGGTCGATCCCGGCAGGAAAGGCCGCGCCAATCCAGGTAGGTAGGCCGCTGTGGGGGGGGGGGGGGGGGGGGGACGCGACTCGAATAATAGTCACGTCCTCACCAGGAAGCGGCTGAAGTACGGTATCCCCCGCACCGTGCCCTCTTCCCCCACGTAAAAACACAAAAAAAACCACAAAGAAATACACTTTTACATAACTAAATAAACAAAAAAACAAAAAGATACCGGGCTGTAGGTGGAGGCTGCTGGCACCAACGCCTCCGGAAGTTAATAAACTTGATGCCAAGCATCAGGAGACAGTGAATAGCCAGTGGGCGGATTTCTGTGGTTATTCATGTCAAGGTTCAGAGTTTTGAGTTTCGAGATACTTCATGGTTTTTCTCTTCTTCAGGCATTGCTTTGAAATGAGCACTGCCTTGCTGCAGCGGTCTCTTTCATATTGCTGATTTTCACATTGTTAACAAATTGTGCAGCACACTCAGAATGCTGGACAAGGGATTAGATAATTGCCTAAACTTGGTTTCATGGCAAGAACAAGTGACCAAAGATTCTGAGCTGGAGCGTTATCCTCAGGCCTCGTTTGAGCATTCATATAAACACCCATATTTTATACTCCATTCCCCCCTCCCCCACCAGCAATGGATGAAAGATTTAATTTTGGCTGGAGGTACCACATGGATACAGGCCCTTCGGCCCACTGAGTCAATACCGACCATTGATCTCACTGCTTCTTCTTCTATTTTTGATGATTGAAATCTCTTGGTGCTTTTCTGCAGCATTCGTTTTTTGGATTGGCATGATTGAAATAAAAAAAACAAAAATCTAGAATAAAGAAAGCATTTAAAGGTTAGACATACCAAGTGCAGGCATACATTAGTCAAGTCAAGTCAAGTCAAGAGCAGCCTGTTGATCAGTTGCACAACATATTTTGTCCCCCTAGTTAGCAGCATTGAGAGAGTCCTGACCATGTCCTCAGGAAACAATTTGCAAAGTTTTTTTTAAAAATCAATAATTAAAACGAACATTAAAAAAAAGCAAGAGTGGCAAGTCCGCATGGTCTATGGATGGTTGTGAACACTATTGTATATGGCACTAATTAATGTGACCTGAAACGTATACTGGGATCGCCAAAATAATTTTTGCATTTTTCTTATTTTGTATATGGTGTATTTTTCTTGTTTTGTATATTGTGTATCCAAGATGGCGCCCAACCCAGACAACTATTTGCGTTCTAGCCGCAGAAGCAGATTTACAAACTCATATCTACAAACTCATATTACAATCGCTCCACACTTAAATATCTCTATACACTGTAAATGGATCAATTGTAATCATGTATTGTCTTTCTACTGACTGAATAGCATGCAACAATAGCTTTTCACTGTACTTCGGTACACGTGACAAAAAACTAAACTAACTAACTATATTTTTACTCTGAATAAAGTTTACTTTTGGAAAACAGCAGTATGCTGTTGATATGTATATCATGAGAAAAGTGGAGGGATAATGTGGACTGTTTCATACAAACAAACCTTGTTAATACTTAAACAAAACCAATGTCTTAACATTGAGTGTCAATGATCCAAAGTAGATCTGCATCAACAGAATCAACAGAATCAACAGAACTCCTCAATGTGCAGGGATGGGAAATTGTGTGCATTTCATATATTCCACACAATTACATTTGACAACTCAGGACTCTGAAACTGCAAGGCGAAGTATCTATAACAGGATAATAACTGCATAGCCATTGCTCATGCAGCCAGTGTGCTAACTGGCTCCACTGGGAATTGCATGTCCTAATGTTGGTTAGTCTAACAAACACCTCAAGTGTAAAGAGTATTACATAAATGAATTGATACAGTATGAGTTGCTGCCCAATGCAGATAAAGTGGGGCAACTCAAGCATATCTAAGCAAGCTAAAAGGATAATAATGCCACTGAAGTTCTCATAATCAGCTGTAGTTAACTCCACACAGGGAATAGACTGCTGAATTATTGGGGATCTTTTCAGTTGTTGATCTCTACAGTATTAGCATGAGGATAGTTGGAGAAACTGTGAGGAATAAGATGATTAAACCACCATCATTGTGAGGGGCCGAGTGGTTGTAGTCACCAACCTTGTGATGGGCCGAGTAGTTGGAATCACCAACCTTGTGATTTGAACAAACTGTTACCATCCTTCAGAGCTGTTGATAACATTGTAGAATAACAAGATGAGGTAAGAAATGTAGCTGACAACACAGAAGCTATTCTTACGGTCAAAGGCAATTAAGTGGGTTAGGGCAACAGCGACTGAGCATGCTTGATTAGATAAATGAATATTAACTTTACGCCCCTCATGACAAAGAACCTAATTTAAATGTACATGCGATGTATGATGTGGGAGGAGAGGGAATGATTGATGATGCACGGAGGGGAGCGTTGGAAGATTGTGAACCTCGGTACCCTGATTGGAAGGAGTCAGAAGGGGAGGCGTCCGATCAATAAAGACTGTATACTGAATTGTATAAAAATAGACGTTTTTCCTTTGCTCGGGGTGTCTCAACTTGGAGAGGCACCCGATTCTGCAGACTCGCAAATAAAGCATTTCTTGTTTCCACGATTTAGTTTCTGAGTAGTGATTGTGAGCACAAACCATATCTCACAAGTTGGGGGCTCGTCCGCGATCGCCACTCCGGCCGCTTGACGGAGGCACGAAAGGAAGGGAAGGTGCACCCTGCTGATTTCAGCAGTCTCTGATCTCCTTGCTTGCCGTCAGCGGTTTGAGCGAGTGATATTCGGACAAGAGACTCTGGAAACAAGAGGGAATCCGGTGAAAGGGATCAATCAATCGAGCAATTTCTGTGCACAGGACTCGGGTAAGAATATTGACTATTAAGTATTACTCGGGCGATTGGGTTCTGTTGGACGGGAAAAGGTCTGACAGGGATGGGTAACCGGAACGGGCAAAGTAAGGGCCCGGGAAAAAGGCTCAAACTGGTGAAGAGCCGCACATTCCGCCTGATAGTCCATTGGGGCGGATGTTGCACGGATGGGGTGGGGGAGGGTGAGGTGTGCGTCTGGCTTATTGAGACATCCGAAGAGTTGTCGGATTAAGAAATAAGTGGCGTTGGACCCACAGGTCCCCCGGGAAATAAAGAACAAGGATCAGGGGGATGGCGCACTGGGCCATCCCAGTGTTATCATTGTCACAAAGAAGGACACTTTAAAAGAGAATGTCCAAAGATAAGGCATGAAGTACAATCGTACACACTGATGGAGGAATAGGGGGGTCAGGGGTTTCCCTCCTTGGGGTATGTAGGACGTACACGGGAACCCTTGGTAAACTTAAAATTAGGTCCCCAAGGAGAAGACACGGTATTTATGGTGGACTCAGGGGCGGAAAGATCAAGTGTAACCAGGATACCGGAGGGAATGGGATTAGGGGAAAAGCAAGTCAAAATCACTGGAGTAGGGGGAAAGGTAATGACAGCTCCCGAGATAGAAGGAGTAATGGTAAGATATGAAAATCGAGAAGGCTTAATCCTGGTGCTCCAGGCAGGAATAAATCTGATGGGAAGGGACTTACAAGTTCAATTAGGAATGGGCACAGCTGCCGTAGGTGGACAGATTATAGTACAGCTATATAAATTGACAACCGAAGATGAAGAAAGAGAGACAGAGACAGAGAGAGAGACAGAGAGGGAGAGAGAGAGAGATAGAGAGAGAGAGAGAGAGAGAAGGAGAGAGAGAGACAGAGAGAGGGGGAAGGAGACAGAGAGAGAAAGAGAGGAGGGAAGCGACAGCCAGTCGCATTCCTTTCTAAACTCTTGGATCCGGTATCACGAGGGTGGCCTGTATGTATTCAAGCGGTCGCAGCAACAGCAATATTAGTGGAAGAAAGTAGAAAATTGACAATTGGAGGTGACCTGGTAGTATCTACTCCCAGCATGGTCCGGACAATACTAACTCAGAAGCCCAACCGGTGGTTGACTGACTCCAGGATCCTAAAGTACGAAGTGATACTTATGGAAAAAGACGATTTGACCATTCTGACCGATAAGAATTTAAACCCTTCCCAGTTTTTATACTCAGCGGACGACGAGCAGGAAGGGCAGAGACCAGAACACTACTGTAGCGAAGTTATAGAACTACAGACCAAGAGCAGGGAGGATTTGGAGGAGCAGCCTCTGGTAGAGGGAGAAAGGTGGTTTATAGACGGTTCTTCCCGCTGTATAAATGGAAAAAAGATATAGTGGGTATGCCATAATAGGAGGAGAAGGATTTGAAGGAGTGGAGGCGGGCAGGTTGCCAGGTAGTTGGTCAGCTCAGTCATGTGAATTGTATGCCTTAATACGGGCATTAGAATTGTTGGAGGGGAAGGAAGGAATGGTGTCCACACTGACTCATATTTGGAGTAGTGCACACGTTTGGGAGAATATGGAAAGAAAGGGGGATGATTACAGCAAGAGGAAAAGAGTTGGAACATGAGCAATTAATTGAGAAGGCGCTGGAAGCATTACATTTGCCAGAAAGGATAGCGGTGGTCCATGTGGCAGGACACCAAAAGGGGAACTCATTAGAAGCAAGGGGAAATGAAGCGGCAGACGGAACCGCCAAAAAGGCAGCGACAGAAGGAACAGTGAGGATGTTGTCTTTAATACCATTAAGGGAAGCAGTAGGAAAGATACCTGTATTCTCACAGGAGGAGGAGGATAAAATGAATGAGTTAGGGGCTCGGCGTTCCACTGACGGGAAGTGGTGGACGCCGGATGGGAAACAAATGTTAACCAAAGGATTAGCTCGGGATTTGATGACACAACTGCACTCCCAGTCACATTGGGGAGCGCAGGCCCTGTGTGACACACTACTATGGACCTACGCTTGCCGAGGTATCTATACTTTGGCTAAGCAGACAGTCTCCGGTTGTGTGTTATGTCAGAGGGTTAACAAGAAGGTAATGAGAGCTGTCCCTGGTGGAGGACAACAATTGGCTATAAGACCCTTCCAGAGAATAAAGTTAGATTTTACAGAACTTCCAAGAATACAAAGGTGGAAGTAACTCCTAGTAGTTGTAGACCATTTCACCAGGTGGGTGGAATCAGTTTTTAGTCTCTGAGTAGTGATTGTGAGCACAAACCATATATCTCACAGAAACAATACGCCTATGAGCAGGAAATGTCTAAATGTCAGTGAGCAGCAGATGGGAGACATTTAGCCTCTATATCAGAAGCTTGCAAGTTTATGTGCCATCTTATGCCCCTGTCCCACTTAGGAAACCTGAACGGAAACCTCTGGAGACTTTGCGCCCCACCCAAGGTTTCCGTGTGGTTCCCGGAGGTTGCAGGTGGTTGCCGGAGGTTGCAGGTAGTGGAAGAAGGTAGGGAGACTGACAAAAACCTCCGGGAACCTCCTGGAACCGCAAAGTCTCCAGAGGTTTCCGTTTAGGTTTCCTAAGTAGGACAGGGGCATAAGAATTAGAGCACATAATGTTTCAGGGTTCGAAAGAGTGTGCCATTGAAAATGGATACATCAATTAGGCTTTTATTCTTCAATTGAAATCTTTGCTAAGTGATAAGAGTGCTTTTCAAAATCATGAGACAAAATAAAGTGAAATAGATAGTATAGAGATTATTTGATTTTTTTTAATAGAGGGCGCAGCGGTATAGTTACCGCCTCATAGCACCAGGGACCCGGGTTCGACCCGGGTCCTGTCTGAACAGAGTTTGTACATTCTCCTCGTGACCTGCGTGGGTTTTCTTTGGGGTCTCCTCCCACACTCCAAAGACATACAGATTTGCAGGTTAATTGGCTTGGGATAATTGTTAATTGACCCTAGCATGTGGAGGATAGTGTTAGTGTGTGGGGATTGCTGGTGAGCATGGACTCAGTGGGATGAAAGGGTCTGTTTCCATGCTGCATCTCGAAACTAAAAAGCTTAAAGATCCCAAGCATAATTGTTGTAAATGAAGCTGTAAAGATATCATGAGTGTTTCCTGACCTTTCCAGGGTTAGAATAAAAATACGGGAGAAGTAGGACTACCACTTTAATAAATTACTACCTCCCTCCTTTATTGCATATATTCTATATACCAACCATTGCCGCACCATCTCTCTCAAATCCCCCTTCTTCCCCCCCTCTCCCTCACACACCATCCCACCACCAATCCTTCGGCCCTGACAGAAACAAAAGGCTGATTTCCAGCCTCAAGTTCGGATCTTGCAACTTAAATGCAGAGAGTGGCAAAATAAACTGTGCTGGCACTTAGAGGAGCAGTAAAGTACACTGCAGTAATGACCTGCCTAAACCTATGCAATATTAATCAGTTTGAGCATGAGGGATTTGGTGCAAGGGATTGATGATGGGTGATGGGCGCAATTCATCAGTATTGTCTCAGATGCCGCTGACGGCTACAATTGGGATACAGCAGGTGTTGATACATACCAAGGTGACTAATAGACTCTCAGGCCTGGCTCACCAAACACATCATATGTAAGAGTTTTCTGCATCGAGCTTTCGCCCGACCTAAGGTTCCTGTGGTTTGCTCTGGTCCCTCGACCAGGCCGCGCACACTGGTTCCCCATGAGTGGCTCGACCCACTCACCCTCTACGGTTCTTGACACTGGATTAGTTGCAGGAGCGTTGATAGTGCAGAAAGTTCAACCAGACCAGATTTGAAGACCAGGGTTTAAACAGGAAAATAACTTTTATTTAGCGTTTGGGACTATGGTACACGAATACTTTGACACAGTTCTATAAGGCATATGCATAATTACAGTTCCTGTTTCGGGATCATAGACGCAATAACTACGATACAATACTCGAGTGCGGGATGGGGAACGTACGGCACATCGTAACATTTGCCAACACATCTACACTTACACCCACGTTAATATAACCCCCTCCCCCTCCCCTCTACACTAAACTACGTCCAGGATGTGCAGGATCGGGGTATATGCTCACCATGGGGCGATTACTGAGGTTACTGGCTGGTCGTGCTGCTTCCTCCAATTAGGTGGCTGTGGAAGGGTTGTCGGAGGTCGTCTCGGTCTTTTGGGTGGTCCCGGGGGTTCATCTCGCCCAGGGGTCCTACTGCTTTCCTTTTCTTTCCACGTGGCGGGGACTCCAGCCGGAGTGTGTGTTACATTAGACACCATATACTTTTTAAGCGCTGTCCTGTGTCCTCTCTCTCTCTCCGCATGTCTCCAGATTCGTTCAGTGACTCCTTCTGTGTGTCCCTCCTTTTTCTTTTTCCTTCTTAAACCCAAAAATCATGGCCAGTTATTCTAATCCTGACCCGTCCTATCTCCTGCCAGATCTCGGGATCTCTTTGCTTACAAGATGGGTTTTCGAGCTCTCTGTTTGTTCTGCGTTATGTCCGGGAGTACTGGTGATGGCTAGACGGTCTATTAATTTGTTTCTCGATAAGAGGTGATGGGTTTAACTGGTTTTCCCATCACCGGCCAGGTAGGTTTCTATAGGCTATTGTGCTCCCTTAACAAGATTAACTATGTAGGTTGGCTTGGGGCATTGTGATGCGTGCTGATGTCAGCGCCCCAGTGTCTGGACTTCGACCTGGTTTCGGGGGTTTCTGCACGACCAATATCCATCTATTGTTCAGGCCGTGACTTTGCAGAAACCCAGAGACAGGGCTGTGGGGTTTCGCTTTTGTGGCTGGTCACGAGATCCCGCGGCCATCTTGGGCCCCACTGATTGTGACATCCCTTGTTAAAAACTGACCGCAGCTTTTCTCTCTCTCTCAGTCCCAGTCCCGTATAAAAAAATGTCCAAAATGCAGCTCTTTGGTTTTGTTGATTGTAGCATGAGGGAAAACTTCTCAAATTTTACACGTATATACAACATGCTTAGAGAAATCCACCTCTACGCTCTCGAGGCAGAACATGTGTAGCCAATAGGCCATTGTCTCCACTGAGAAGGAGAAGTCCACCTTTAATGGAGACTGCCAACTGCCCCATTGCACATCAACTCTGGTTCCTATCTAACTGCTTTCATTGATCGTCACGCTAATCCAGATGATGGCCTGGTCTCTGCCACATGGAAACATCTCAGAACTTTGAAGGAGCAGAATTGCAGCACCAGCAGCTTGATGTTGTTGTTGATCAGTGAAGGTGCTCTGTGAGCAGATGGTTGCTCCCAATTGACACAGGGCACAATGATACATCCCACGAAGAGCTTAGGAATCTCCAGGAGCTTCGTGGGAGCCCCAGAGATGCCGAGTAGCAAATTGCACCCTTACATGAACAGACAGACAGACAGACAGACAGACAGTAGAGATATCGCATGTTGGAACTTGTATCACTTCAGTAGGAGCAGCAACATTGGCTCCAAACAGTAAATGCCACTTACTTACATCCGTTGTTATCATGAATGCAATCCAACGCAGAGGAGCTTTAATGTCTGGATTGAAGACACCAGTATCTCTGACTTGGATCTGTCAGTGTGGTCAGCTCTAGGTTTATTTATTGAAACTAATAGTGGCAATGTCAGGGAACCAACAAATCATTGGATCAATGTGCTCCGAGTCCTCCACATGGCTGCCTGGTGTGCAGGTTAAGTGATTGACAATTTCCCTCTTGGGAGCAGCTTCACTTCCCAACATAGCCTCAGACACAACATACTCACTTGTGCATCAAAGCCAGCTATCTAGAATAAAAGTATGTGGAGTAATACGCAGCATTTTTAGACCAATTACTTATCTTTGCAAGTTGAAAATTAAAATTGTTGCCGAGAAGATGGAGGGGAAGAGAGAACAAACTGAATGTCCTCACTTACAGCCAGCATATCCTTCATTTTGATACTTAGTAAAGCACAGCAAATATGAAGTAATAAAATAACAAGAAGTGCTGAAAATAGCCTTTAGAGCAGACATTGTTGATGCAAAGAAAATAAACAGTGGTCATGTTTAAGGTCAACGGCCTTCTCTTGGAACCCATTGTGATGACCTTAGTAATGTTGGTGTGCCAATAACTGGCGCTGTGAACACTTTAGCCAGCTTCATCTAGAGAGGCTGCTGGTGGAGTGATGCCAGAGTTGTCATCATTGAGGCAAACATGGAACAAGTATGTCAGCCGCTGAATGCAGCAGAAAACACTCCCAACTGCTTGTGGCACATTCTGTACATTTTGGAAGGTGTTTGAGCAGCTTATAATTGGTTGTGAAGCAGTTCATTCGGGTTTTCTGATGACAGAGAGCTATCCTTCAAAACATAACTATAAAAACCTAATGAAGTAGCACAATTTAGAGGTTACTAGACCAAGTGGGACCCGTTGGGTCCTGTCCACTCGACGCGCGGTTACGAGGGGAGGGGGCGGCCTGTGGCATCACGCACGCACTAATTAACCTCTCACACACACACACTAACCATCCCCCCCCCCCCCACACACACACACACACACACTAACCACCCCCATTGATTTATATTACTATTATTAATTCACTTCTTTTACCCCGTGGCCCGCCTTAGATACTCATGCATAGCCCCCAACTCGCAGGCGCAGCTAGAGAGGGAGGGGGATAGAGAGAGAGGGACACAGAGGCACAGAGAAGCAAAAGAGGCACAGAGAGGGACACAGCAGCATAGAGAGGGACACTGAAACACAGAGAGGGACACAGAGGCACAGGGAGGGACATAGAGGCACACAGAGGGACACAGAGGCACACAGAGGGACACAGAGGCACAGAGAGGGACACAGAGGCACAGAGAGGGACACAGAGGCACAGAGAGGGACACAGAGGCACAGAGAGGGCACAGAGAGGGACACAGAGGCACAGAGAGGGACACAGAGGCACAGAGAGGGACACAGAGGCACAGAGAGGGACACAGAGGCACAGAGAGGGACACAGAGGGACACAGAGGCACAGAGAGGGACACAGAGGCACAGAGGGACACAGAGGCACAGAGAGGAACACAGAGGCACAGAGAGGAACACAGAGGCACATAGAGGAACACAGAGGCACACAGAGGGACACAGTGGCACACAGAGGAACACAGAGGCACAGAGAGGGACACAGAGGCACAGAGAGGAACACAGAGGCACAGGGAGGGACATAGAGGCAAACAGAGGGACACAGAGGGCCACTCTCCCAGAGGGAGTAATGGCCGCCCGAGCCAGCTTCCCACTCTGCTGTCCAAATGCCCGCACGCCAATAACGACCGCCGCCACCATGTTCTAGAACTTCAAGGAGCCCAGCGGAGTGCACAGCAGTTTAAAAACGGCAAGTGACAATTTTAAAGAAGTAAAAGTTAAGAAGCCACGAAGTACAGAAGACATAAATGGGGTGACGTAACTCACAGCACGAGCAGAGGCAGGCAATCAGATCCATTGTGACATCATCAGCGAGTCCATCTCGTTTATTTTCTAAGTTATTTGAAATTTGTGAACATTTTCACAAATAATGAGAAATAATGCATGAAATTATCAGATAAGGAACTTTTTGACATCACGGGATAAATCTCGACAGGAATATTTAAAAATGTTCCCGTTAGCACTTCGTTTCTTCGAGTAGATGTGATCACACACACACACACACACACACACCTAACCACCCCCCCACACACTCACTAACCATTCCCATTAATATTATATTATTATTATTCATTCACTCATTTTACTCCATTCCCTGCCCACTCACGTATAGCCCCCAACTTGCAGGCACGGGTAGAGAGGGAGGGGGCTAGAGAGAGACTGACACAAAGGCACAGAGAGGGACCCAGTGGCACAGATAGGAACACAGAGAGGGACACAGAGAGGGACACAGAGGCACAGAGAGGGAATTAGGGGCACAGAGAGGGAATCAGAGGCACAGAGAGGGAATCAGAGGCACAGACAGGGACACAGAGGCACAGGGAGGGACATAGAGGCACAGGGAGGGACACAGGGGCACAGACAGGGACACAGAGGCACAGGGAGGGACATAGAGGCAAACAGAGGGACACAGAGGGCCACTCTCCCAGAGGGAGTAATGGCCGCCCAAGCCAGCTTCCCACTGTGCTGTCCCATGCCCGCACACCAATACCGACCGCCGCCATCATGTTCTAGAACTTCAAGGAGCCCAGCGGAGTGCACAGCAGTTTAAAAACGGCAAGTGACAATTTTAAAGAAGTAAAAGTTAAGAAGCCACGAAGTACAGAAGACATAACTGGGGTGACGTAACTCACAGCACGAGCAGAGGCAGGCAATCAGATCCATTGTGACATCATCAGCGAGTCCATCTCGTTTATTTTCTAAGTTATTTGAAATTTGTGAACATTTTCACAAATAACGAGAAATAATGCATGAAATTATCAGATAAGGAACTTTTTGACATCACGGGATAAATCTCGACAGGAATATTTAAAAATGTTCCCGTTAGCACTTCGTTTCTTCGAGTAGATGTGATCACACACACACACACACACACACACACACACACACACACACACACACACACACACACACACACACACACACACACACACACACACACACATCCAAGATCAGAGTTTTATAATTATATACTAGACCAAGTGGGACCCGTTGGGTCCCATCCTCTCAACGCACAGTTGCGGAGGGCGAGGTAGCCTGCGGCATCATACACACACTAACCACCCCCTCACACACACACACACACACACACACACACACACACACACACACACACACACACACACACACACACACACACACACACACACACACACACACCACCCCCCCCCACACACTCACCCCCCACAACCATAACCATCCCATTAATATTATATTATTATTATTCATTCACTCATTTTACTCCATTCCCTGCCCACTCACGTATAGCCCCCAACTTGCAGGCACGGGTAGAGAGGGAGGGGGCTAGAGAGAGACTGACACAAAGGCACAGAGAGGGACCCAGTGGCACAGATAGGAACACAGAGAGGGACACAGAGAGGGACACAGAGGCACAGAGAGGGAATTAGGGGCACAGAGAGGGAATCAGAGGCACAGAGAGGGAATCAGAGGCACACAGAGTGACACAGAGGCACACAAAGGGACACAGAGGCACAAAGAGGGAGACAGAGGCACATAGAGGAAGGGGGTGGGTGGGAGGGAGCGTGAGTGGGGCAAAGAGGGAGTTATAGAGAGGGAGAGGGGTAGAGGTTGAGGGTGGGGGTGGGGCACATCGTCAGAGGGGAGGTTTGGTTCCAGAACCTCGATCCCGGCTCCAGGCTGCATGCTCCACTGTATGATATTTGGCAGGCAGGGCGCAAGAACCGGGGGAGTGGTCGGGGGGTGATGTCACTCACGGCGTGAGCAAGAAAACAGCGGATTTTTTTCAAATGTTTTTTGGCAGTGACAGACGGGACCGTCATCAGCAAAAAAAACCCCCAAAAAAACAGGCGTTTTGAATTGAAAGTTAGATCGGATTTGTGAACATTTTTATTAATTACTCAAGAAATAAAGCACAACATTTTCAGGTAAGCTGATTTTTGACTCCATGGGGTAAATCTCTACCGGAATATGTAAAAATATTCCAGTTAGCGCATTGTTTCTTCGAGTAGATGTGATCACACACAAATTAATAAACACACACACACACACACACACACACACACACACACACACACACACACACACACACACACACACACACACACACACACACACACACACACACACACACACACACATCCACATCCAAGATCAGAGTTTTATAGTTATATAAGGATAAGGATAATTTGGACCATTGATCTCCGATCTAGGAGATGGCCATCTAAAACTCAGGTGCTTAGGAGCTTCTTCTTATGATGGGTAGTGGATCTGGAATTCTTTGCTCCTGAAGGTTGGCCCTTTGGGGCCATCTAAAGAAGACATGGGGAATTGTTTAAGAAGATCAGCGAACAGAGGAACAGATGAGATCCAGGGCAATTCATAAGGAATAAGAACAGAATTAGGCCATTCAGCCCATCAAGTCTACTATTCAAAGGCTGATCTATCTCTCTCTCCTAACCCCATTAGCTGGCCTTCTCCCCATAATCTTTGACACCAGTACTAATCAAGAAACTCAAGAAATTCATGATCAATTAAAATTTGGACTGATATATAGATATGAAGGGTTTAGAGCTTATGAGTGAATGCAGGCATGTAGAACTAACAACAGGGACAAGCCCAATATGCCAAATTGATTGGCATAGGCAAGGTAGGCTGAAGGGCCTGCTTCCATGCTGAAATTTGGTCTACTCCTTCTGGTCATTTCTTACGGTCGTTTATCTTCATTGGAAATAAGTGTGGCACATCTAATAATATCAGTGGGTGACTCCAGGATAAAATCAGGTCCAAGATTGGATGGCACAGTGGTGCAACAGTAGAGTTGCTGCCGTGCAGCACCAGAAACCCAGGTTCTATCTGACTATGGGTGCTGTCTGTACGGAGTATGTACGCTCTCCCTGTGACTGCATGGGTTTTCTTCAGGGTCCTCCGATTTCCTCTCACATTCCCAAGACAGGTTTGTAGGTTATTTGGCTTCTGTTAATTGTAAATTACACACTGTAAAGCGTGTAAGATGGAACAAATGTATGAGTAATCACTGGTCGATGCGGACCCGGTGTGCCAAAGGGCCTTTTTGCATGCTGCATCTCTAAACTTAAACTAAACTAAACTAAACCAAACTGATTGAGATTGATGCATTGATATTTCCAGTCTAGTTTCCCAAAAAGTGCCATTTTATCCAGAAACAATTACTATGGCAATGCACTCCCATATAAATTGATTATAAACTGCAAATGGAAAATTGTTGCTAAGTGATCCAATTTCTATGTTTAAATCTTCATCTGTAAGAATCAGTGCTGTTAGTTAATGTCTTAGCATTGCATTATCCAGAAGATGTATGTGATTTATAGACTGCTTTTTGGTATTAATCTGCAAACGTCACGACAAAAGAAAGATTTCTGGAGCCAAATGCATATTTTATAGATGTTGGCAATGTCAAAGGTCTGTACAGCAATGCCAGAAATACTCATGCACTAGATTGCCAGAGGTGATCTGTTCAAGCATATTCTCAATAGACACAACATACTGTATGGTTGTGGGCTGTGCTCATTTTCTCCATTAAATATTTAGTGTTATTTGCAGTATATAAATAATCCACAAATTGGAGATTGTTTCCTGACTCTTCAGGATACTTCTTTGTCTGTGTTATCTGTAGATTGTACCAGTGTCAAAATAAAAGCTACTCAATTAGAACGCAACCGGCAGGGATACTGCCGTAGCTGTTTGCCATAGCCTTCAGTGAAGCTTTTCCCTGCTCAGACTAACCCAGAATGGCAAAATAAAACCTGCTGGTTTTATTTTGCAATTTGCAAAGGCAGGCTGTTCACTTGAGCTTTAATATTCAATTTCTCTTGCTGCAGCTGTGTTTAATCCCTCATTTCCTATCCTGAGGGCATTTGAGGCAAACCCACTCGCAGCTGGTGGAGGTTATGGAAGACGTCCATTGGAAGTAGTCTGAAAGAGATAGCTCTGCACTGAGGTAAGCAGAGGTTGCTAACCCTGCCAAGAGAAATAGAAGTAAGTGTTTAAAGACTGATAGCTGGCAGCTCACTATTCACATTTTGGTGATGGTTAGTACCTGCATTTTTTTTATTTGCAATTCTTCATCATTCAGAATCACAATGGCGTTGAGGTCTGATGAAAAGTTCATAGACCTATGTTTCCAATGATGAGAGATGTGAGACAGTTTGTGTTAACCTCTTTAATAACTTTCCCGTTATATCCTTTCTTTAACACAAGAACAACCAAATGGGCCCAACATACTTGTACTCATGTTTATCCCCCAAAGGTTCTTCTTTACACTTTTTTTTTAAGTTTGAGGTTTTATTTGAGTTAGAGTTTAGTTTATTATCATGTGTACCGAGGTACAGTGAAAAGCCTTTGTTGTGCACTAACCAGCCAGTGGAAAGACATTGCATGATTGCAATTGAGCCATCCACAGCATACAGATACATGATAAAGGAAATAATGTGAATGACGTTTAGTGCAAGATAAATCCAGTAAAGTCCAATCGGAGATAGTTCGAGGGTCGCCAATGAAGTAGATAATAGTTCAGGACTACTGTCTAATTGTTAGTAGGATGATTTAGTTGCCTAATAACAGCTGGGAAGAAACTGCCCCTGAATCGGGAGGTATGCGTTTTCACACACCTATACCTTTTGCCAATGAGAGAGCGGAGAAGAGGGGTCGGCCAAGGTGCAACTCCTTGATTATTTCCCTGAGGTATAAACCTTCCCTTAAATGCACTAGTTCTCTAAAACTTCTGTCACGGTAACGTATGTACCTTTCTGAAAGCTGTCACGGATTTCCAAATCAAGCTGAGCTGGCAGGCATTTGTTTTATGTCAAGTAAGAGGAACAGCCCTTGAAGAGCAGCACACATTCAAAGTATTGTATAGCAGGTTTGTAGATGTATTTGGCATTGGATGGGCCTTTTAATTCTTAATGCTTTCCAATTCACAGAGAATCTGGCTGCCTGGAGCATTTGGCCCCGATCATTTCTGACCAGGAATGCTTTGGGAACACAGCCATCACTAGGTCACACAACATGCAGACTTGGAAAATGTATTTGCTTAGAAATTGGATTTCACCCTTTTTTGGTGTGCTAAATATGTGCTGCACAATGCACCCATTCACAACCTACTAAAAAAGACATGGCAATATCAGATAAAATACATTAACCCCTCAGTGCTATAATAATTCTGCGCATAATTTGACACTAGGTACATGAACTACAAACGTTGGTCAATCCTTCGAGTACTGACCCATTAACTTCAGGAGGATAATACAGGCCGACGCCAGGTAATGAACTTTTTACAGGTGTCCGGGTTGATTTGGTCCAAAAGTCAGAAAATGCATAAAAATCATTCATTTTTGTAATGATACCTCTCTTTCAGAGTTGCTTCAAATCAAAGGTTGTCCATAATTTGGGGTTTTATAATTTGGGAATAGTGTATATTTTGAATTTAAAGTACACAAATTATGGAAAAATACGGCTGTAGCAATGAACTATTTTCACAGTTAAATCTGCTACTTTAATCTTAAGGGGAGCCACTATTATAATTTTTGACTGCAAGACTTTACCTACTCAGCAGTATTAATTGGTTCATTAGATTTTATGATATATCATCTTTCAGGTGTATTCATCTTAATCCTCCCACTTTCTGAAGGATTATCCTACATTTTCATTATAATTCCCATTTATTATATCAGCCTTTTCCCTCCTCCCACATCACACTCATAATGAAATAATACCTTGTCCTTGCATGAACCAATTTGCTTCCTTTTAATGTTTTAGTCACAAAACAGTCTTTTACTTCCTGGTGAATTTTGTGTAGAATGTCAATGTATTATAATTTGAAATAGATAACAAAATCACTGACCTGAAACATAAGTCTTAAGTAGTTCAGTTTCTAAATGTGCTTGGTGGTATATTAAGATGCATATAAAGTGGAAGGTTACAGGTTTCTGCAGACTGGCATTTTCAATAGCTCATCTGGTTTGGATGCACCTGCAATGTTGAGCATTCTTGGTTCCTGGGCCATAAATACATCTAATTTAAAATTCTCACTCTCCTGCTGAAAGACTTAAGCTTCCTCTTTAGCTTCCTATTTTTTACACTTGCGAAAGTCTAAAATGAGAGGATATCACTTCAAGATAAGGGACCAATCATTTAAAACTTGTAGGAAGGAACTGCAGGAATTGAAGGGCTGAATGGCCTACTCCTGCACCTATTTTCTATGTTTCTATGTTTCTATGCTGGTTTGCACTAAAGATAGGCACAGAATGCTGGAGTAACTCAGTGGGATATGTAACCTTTCTGGAGAGAAGGAATGGGTGATGTTTCGGGTCAAGACAAGAGGGTGTTCCTCTCCCATTGGTACGGATTTGCTATTTGCATTTTTCAGCTTGAAAATTTTCAGCTTGAAAATTTGCATTTTTCAGCGAGTCTTTTAACTTACATTCAAATGCAATATATATGCTTTAAATTGGATTGGAGCGTTTTTGAAAGGGGGGGAGGCTATGCGGTCACTGATCATTGGCCTTGGGGGTACCCGCTGAGGGAGTGGAGTAACCGAGTGGGGTGTGGAAGAAGGGTGTCCCCCCTCCCTGGGTAGGAACCTTTTGAAATTTGAAGTATTAAAATCATGTTGTAGTGTACTGTAGAAGTATGATTTTTGTATGAAGTATTTTTAAGAGGTAACTTTTTAAGGGGTAACTTTATCCACACAAAGGGTGATGGGTGTATGGGACAAGCTGCCAGAGGAGGTAGTTGAGGCAGGGACCATCCCAACATTTAAGAAAATGTTAGACTGATACATGGATAGGACAGGTTTGGAGGTATGGACCAAAAGCAGGTGGCGTAGCTGGGACATGTTGGCGGGTGTGGGCAAGTTGCACCGAATGGCCTGTTTTCACACTGTATCACTCTATGACTACATTATACCTCCACCATGCATGAATGCTTCAAAATCAAGCGATCGAGTTTTATTGCCATATACTCAAGCATAGAAACATAGAAAATAAGTGCAGGAATAGGCCATCGGCCCATTGAGCCAGCACTGCCATTCAATATGATCATGGATTCATCTAAAATCAGTACCTCTTTCCTGTTTTTTCCCCATATCCCTTGAATTCGTTAGCCCCAAGAACTAAATGTAACTCTCTCTTGAAAACATCCAGTGAATTGGCCTGCACTGCCTTCTGTGGCAGAGAATTCTCTGCGTGATGAAAGTTTGTTCTCATCTCAATCCTAACTGGTCCCCCCTTTATTCTTAAACTGTGACTCATGGTTCTGAACGCCCCCAACATCATGAACATTTTTCCTGCAGTTACAGTAAGTGAAAATCTAGCAGGCAAGCAGGATGCTTTCACCAACCACCCCCATTTGAAGTCCACTATCTTCCACCATATCTACCCAGTGCTTGGTACTTACTTCCAGCAGCCACTGGTTGTCTTCCAGGATGCATCGAGCCGCAGCCTGATCCATGCCGGTCACCTGGGCGAATTCGGCACAGAGACTCTCATGGCAGCGGCGCAACGCTTCAACACCTCCGACGGCCCTGGACTCTTGCACTGAGGCTGCTCCATGGCCGGAGCTGCAGTGATCAACTCACCAGCCCGACAAACACTCGCCAGCCCTGCTCCCCGTCCGCATCTGTCCCCGCCGCTGCTTCTGCTTCCATACCCGCGGCCCATGCAGTTGATATGCGTTTTGAAATTTTCGTTGATCACAGAATTTCTCACAACAGAGCGAGAGAAATTTGTGATCAGCGTGAGAATTTGGCGAAATGCGTGATTCTCATGCTCAATGCATGGGAGTTGGTAGCCCTGCCTCTCAATCCCCCTCTCCCTCTCCCCCTCCCCCTCTCTCTCTCCCCTCTCTCTCTCCTCTCTCTCTCCCCTCTCTTCTCTCCCTCCCACCTCTCTCTCATCCCCTCTCTCTCTCCCCCTCTCCCTCCCCCTCTTCTGCTCTCTCTCCTCTCAACCCCTCACTCTCTCCCCCCTCTCTCTCTCCCCCCCCTCTCTCTCTCTCTCTCACTCCCCCTTCTCTCTCCCCCCCCCTCTCTCTCTCTCTCTCTCTCTCTCTCTCTCTCTCTCCTCTCCCTCTCTCTCTCTCCCCCCTCTCGCTATCTCTCTCTATTCCCCTCTCTCCCCCCCTCTCTCCCCCTCTCTCTCCTCTCTCTCTCTCTCTATCCCCCTCTCCCCCCTCTCTTCTCACCTCTCTCTCTCCCTCCCTCTCTTTCTTCCTTCTCTCTCCCCCCCCTCTCTCTCTCCCTCCCTCTCTTCCCACCTCCCTCTCTTTCTCCCTCCATCTCTATCTCTCCCCTCTCTCTCCCTCTCCACACACTCTCTGTCTCTCCTCTCACCTCTCTCTCTTCCCCCCTCTCTCTTTCTCCCTCCATTTCTCTCTCCCTCTCTCCCCCATTTCTCCCTCCCACCTCACTCTCCCCCTGGCTCTCTCTCCTCCTCTCTCTTTCTCCTCAGTCTCTATCTCCTCTTTCTCTTTGCCCCCACCCACCTCACTCTCTTTCCCCCTCTCTCCCCTCCCTCTCTCTCTTCCCCCTCTCTCTCCCATTCTCTCATTCCCTCTCCTACCCTTTCTCCCTTCCCCCCTCTCTTCTCTCCTTCACTCCTCACCCCTCTCTCTCTTCCCTCTCTCTCTCTTCACCCCTCTCCCACCTCACTCTACCCCCTCTCTCTCTCTCTACCTCTCTCCCCCCCCTTCTCTATCTCTCCATTCACGCTCCCTCAGTCTCTCCACTCTCTCTCCTCTCACCCCCCTTCTCTCTCCCCCCACTGTCTCCCTGTCTCCTTCCCCTCTCTCTCTCTCCACCTCCGTTTGAGAGTCTGTCCCTTCGGCACAGAGACTCTCGCAGCAGCGGCGCGATGCTTCGACGGCTCCGCGGCCCGGGACACCCGAGTGCTCCATAGCCAGAGCTGCAGCGAGCGATTCATCAGCCCCGCAAACACTCGGCAGCACCGCAAACACTCACCAGTCCTGGCTCCCCACCTCTGTTCCCGCTGCTGGTTCTGCTCCCATCCCTCCCGCAGCCCCAGCTCTCCAACACCCGCGGGCCATGCAGTTTATCCGAGTTTTGAGATTTTCGTTGATCACAAAATTTCTCACCACTGAGCGTGAGAAATTTCTGATCAGCGTGAGGGCGTGAGAGTTTGCTTGAGGGCGTGAGTCTCACGCTCAAAGCGTGAGAGTTGGCAGCCCTGGGAATGGGAGGGGGAGTTAAAGTGTATAGCAACCAGATGATCACGGAGGCCTTTCTTCTTGGAAATGTCTTCTTGCAGAGATGCGTGAATCTCAGGAATTCTCTACTCCAGAGAGTTGTGGGAACTCGATCTTAAGCATATTTAAAGTGAAGATAGATAAGTTTGATAAAAGATTTGAGGATTTTAGAGCCTCGTGTTTCTGATACAGAGGAAGAGTTGAGGTCTGTGATACACCAGGCATGATCATAGAAACATAGAAACATAGAAATTAGGTGCAGGAGTAGGCCATTTGGCCCTTCGAGCCTGCACCACCATTCAATATGATCATGGCTGATCATCCAACTCAGTATCCTGTACCTACCTTCTCTCCATACCCCCTGATTCCCTTAGCCACAAGGGCCACATCTAACTCCCTCTTAAATATAGCCAATGAACTGGCCTCAACTACCATCTGTGGCAGAGAGTTCCAGAGATTCACCACTCTCTGTGTGAAAAATGTTCTTCTCATCTCGGTTTTTAAAGGATTTCCCCCTTATCCTTAAGCTGTGACCCCTTGTCCTGGACTTCCCTAACATCGGGAACAATCTTCCTGCATCTAGCCTGTCCAACCCCTTAAGAATTTTGTAAGTTTCTATAAGATCCCCTCTCAATCTCCTAAATTCTAGAGAGTATAAACCAAGTCTATCCAGTCTTTCTTCATAAGACAGTCCTGCCATCCCAGGAATCAGTCTGGTGAACCGTCTCTGCACTCCCTCTATGGCAATAATGTCCTTCCTCAGATTTGGAGACCAAAACTGTACGCAATACTCCAGGTGTGGTCTCACCAAGACCCTGTACAACTGCAGTAGAACCTCCCTGCTCCTATACTCAAATCCTTTTGCAATGAAAGCTAACATACCATTCGCTTCCTTTACTGCCTGCTGCACCTGCATGCCTACCTTCAATGACTGGTGTACCATGACACTCAGGTCTCGCTGCATCTCCCCCTTTCCCAATCGGCCACCATTTAGATAATACCCAATCGGCCACCATTTAGATAATATTAATCAAATAGATCATATTAAATGGCGGGGCAGGCAATCAATTTATTTGATTATTCTTCTCTTAATAGCAAAGGAATATATTGCTATCTTTACGTCACAACATGAATGCGATATATTGTAGTTGTTGGAAAGAAAAAAAGATGCCCTGGTTTCCACTCCTGACTTCTGTCCAATGATGCCATCTGTAATTGTAAATGCCTGCAGCAGTTTCCCCCATCCACCATTATAAATTAGGGAAAGACCAGCTGATATCATAGAGATATTAAATAGATGGCTGCTGAATATTCCTTTTGACATTTTGGGAGATATTCTGCTTAGGTTTTGGCCTCCAGTTACACTCACACCTTGTCCATGCAATTTTATTAAAGTTAATGTCAATGCCGTTGGCAGGTAATTGCAGCTCCTAGCTGATATTTTTGCGTATGTTTAATGCAAGCAGTCAAAGATAAGGTTTACAATTATGGCTTTAGATTAGTTTAGTTTATTGCTACCACGTGTACCGAAGTGCAATGAAAAGCATTTTTGTTATGTTCCATCCAGTCAGACTATACACAATTACAATCAAACTGTCCATGGTGTACATATACAAGATAAAGGGTATCACATTTAGTATAAGATAAAGTACAGCAAAGTCCAATTAAAGAAAGCTCAAAGGTCTCCAGTGAGGTAGATGGAAGGTCAGGACCGCTCTCTAGTCAGTGAGAGGACGGTTCAGTTACCTGATAACAGCTTGTGGATAATATTTTCACAAACCCCGCCAAAACTACTTGGTCAATCTCAATTTTGTTCTCCAACCAAATATTTAGTCAATTTCTTTACCAACTCATTAGCACCATGTCAAGTATTTGATGAGTAGTATCTACCATCTTACCATATAACCATATAACAATTACAGCACGGAAACAGGCCATCTCGGCCCTACAAGTCCATGCCGAACAAATTTTTTTCCCCTTAGTCCCACCTGCCTGCACTCGTACCATAACCCTCCATTCCCTTCTCATCCATATGCCTATCCAATTTATTTTTAAATGATACCAATGAACCTGCCTCCACCACTTCCACTGGGAGCTCATTCCACACCGCCACCACTCTCTGCGTAAAGAAGTTCCCCCTCATATTACCCCTAAACTTCTGTCCCTTAATTCTGAAGTCATGTCCTCTTGTTTGAATCTCTTGTGATAGAGAAGGACAATGCAGTGGCACATCTAGTGTAGATGTCACCTCACAACTGCCACTGAGTTCAGTCCAAATCTCCAGTGCCGTCTGTGTGGAGTTTGCAACCTCTCAGTGTGTCCATGCGAGTTTCATCTGGATACATCAATTTCTCCCACATCCCTCATTTGTCTCCTGCATTCATGATATGTGAGTACTAGATTCTGTAGGCATTACTATGAATGGGGGAGGAGAATAAAATGGGATGAGTGTATTGGGATTATTGAAGGATGATTGTAAATCAGTGTTTGATGGTCAGTGTCTCCTGTTGGACTGAAGGGCTTCTGAACAGTCCTTCCATAAGATGTCAATTCAACTCTACCCCCTTGTGGACATTGGACATTGTCTATGGAACCAGAGCACTCCGATGCTGAGAACTATATTTTTTACAAGTTATTGTGATTTAAAACTTTAAAAAATGTTGCAATCATGCTCCCACTTGCCGGCCATGCCTGCACAGTTGGGTGAGGGTTGCTGTGACTCACTTCACAACGGGGATCTCTGGCATCATGACAGGAACCCGTCAGCCGCACTGTGCAGTTTGGTAAAATATTGCTTTGGGTGAACAGGGCCCATTGTGTCCCACTTGGTTTAGTATATATTACTGAAACTCTCATCTTGTTTGTTTGTTTGTTTGTTTGTTTGTTTGTTTGTTTGTTTGTTTGTTTGTTTGTTTGTTTGTTTGTTTGTATGTGTGTAAGTCCTGGAAACTCTGCCAAAATGGTACACGATAGCGCTACAATTTTTTGCCCACCTTACTCACCATTGCTCTGGGGTGTGCATTAGCCAAGTTTAGTTCAGATTGACGATATATTTTACAAGTTATTCACATTTAAAAATGTTACAAAAAACAGTTTTACACTTGCCCTGCCCATCAGTCGCGTTCGACGTCACAATTATGTCACAATGGGATCCCGAATCTCATTTACATTAAAAAATCGCGATTTTCATTGACATTGATTTTATTCTAAACAAAAATGTTTTAATCAAATTCTTCCATTTTCATTAACAGCTAACATTGTGTTTAGGTTATTTTAAAGAAAAAATTAGATTTTCATTGAGAATTTAACGTTAAAAAAACATTGCGAATTTCATTGGGGGGGGTGGGTGGGATAGCAGGGAGGTGAGGAGTGGGGAGTAGGGGGATAGAGGGAGAGGAGGGGGGTAAGGAGTGGAGAGGGGTTATGGGAGGAATGAGGGAATGATTGAGGGTTGGGGAAAGGAGAGGGAGATACAGATGAGGGAGAGAGTGGGACGGGGAGGAGGAGAGGGGAAAGAAGAGGAAGGGAGAGAGAGCTGGGGATGATGAGGGGGAATAGAGAAGGATTGGGGTAGGAAGGCGGATGGCGAGGTAATGGAAGAGGGGAAGGGAAAGGGGAGGAGGAGAGGGAGGGGATGAGGGGAGGAGGCAGAGGAGGGTTGGTAGAGGGTGTGGAGAGGGAAGATAATGGAGGAGGAGAATAGGGAACTAAAAAAGGAGATTGAAATGCATTCACATTTATCTTATATTTTATAAGTTATTGGCATTTTAAACTTTAAAAACGTCAGCCGTGCCTGTGCAGTTGGGGCTAAGGGTGAGCGGTAGAATATTGCATTGGGGGGACGGGGCCCAATGGGTCCCACTTGGTCTTGTGGTCTTATAATAGTCTGTTGACCTGCAATCACTTTTCAGGCCTGTTATTTTTTCTTTAAACGTGCAATCAGCATCCTGTTAGCTATGGCAATTTTTGCTCTGAGGTTATTGGACATTTTTCATTTCAAGTGCAGTAATGCTTTCGATCACATCTGCTGCATCAACACCATTTGACTTGTTGTACATGTCTTTTACTTTCCACCTCTCTTTTTCCCTGAACTCAATAAAGGAGGTGATTAAGACAGCATCTTTTAATTAATCTACACACTCCCAACTAATCTTCATTTCCTTTGTCTCTTTATTCCACCCACCATGACTGGCTGAAAGACAACCACGTAGTCTGGGTTTGGATCATTGCCACAGCTCATGGAATGGATATGCAAGCAGTCTGTCAGTGACTCATTTTCTCTCCCTCAGCATCGGAAAAAAGTGCTTGGCAAGGCCAAAATCAATGTCTTATGGTGGAATGAATTTGTTAGATTGAGCTTGGAGCTTCGTGGTGGAACATACTTGTGCCAGCATACCTCCTCCTGATACTTCTCACAATAAATGCGGCCATCTGGCTTGCAAAATCTATGCAGTAACTTTGCACGGTAGTATCTCTGTGCAGTAACTGAAAGAAAGCCATATCGCAGGGCTAAAGGCATCTTGTTTTCATAGCAAAAACAGAAAGATGAAGGATTCCAGTTCATCCCCATAACTAACAACCTACTAATAAAATTGCGTGAAATGGTGACTATTTGAACAGGTACTATTTGAACAGCACTGGTTTAGAACTGATTGTTGCTAGTTATCTTCCACTGACTAAGGCATCATTCCTTTCAACATGGCCTCACTCCCTACGGTCCAGAAATTGTCTTTGGCAGCCATTTTCTAACAATGTCACATTCGTAGTGGGTCTTTCATTTCAGAGGTAGCAGAAATTCTCAGTTTCTTACTGAAAAGGGAATTCCATTCCTTTTCAAGATTCAAGATTCAATTTAATTGTCACATGTACATAGAAATGTAGAAACATAGAAAATAGGTGCAGGAGGAGGCCATTCAGCCCTTCGAGCCAGCACCGCCATTCATTGTGATCATGGCTAATCGAGCCCAATCAATAACCCGTGCCTCCCTTCTCCCCATATTCCTTGACTCCACTAGGCCCTAGAGCTCTATCTAACTCTCTCTTAAATCCATCAAGTGACTTGTACTCCACTGCCCTCTGTGGCAGGGAATTCCACAAATTCACAACTCTCTGGCTGAAAATGTTTTTTCTCACCTCAGTCTTAAATGGCCTACCCTTTATTCTAAGACTGTGGCCCCTGGTTCTGGACTCGCCCAACATTGGGAACATTTTTCCTGCATCTAGCTTGTCCAGTCCTTTTATAATTTTATATGTTTCTATAAGATCCCCCTCATCCTTCTAAACGACAGTGAATACAAGCCTAGTCTTTTCAATCTTTCCTCATATGACATCCCAGGGATCAATCTTGTGAACCTATGCTGCACTGCCTCAATCACAAGGATGTCCTTCCTCAAATTAGGAGACCAAAACTGGACACAATACTCCAGGTGTGGTATCACCAGAGCCCTATACAACTGCAGAAGAACCTCTTTACTCCTATACTGAAATCCTCTTGTTATGAAGGCCAACTTTCCATTAGCTTTCTTCATTGCCTGCTATACCTGCAAGCCAACCTTCAGTGACTGGTATAGTCAGGTCTCGCTGCAACTTCCCCTTGCCTAGCCTAACCCCATTGAGATAATAATCTGCCTCCTTGTTTTTGCCGCCAAAGTGGATAACCTCACATGTATCTATATTATACTGCATCTGCCACGCATCTGCTCACTCACTCAACCTGCCCAGGTCACACTGCAACCTCCTAACATCCTCCTCACAGTTCACACTGCCACTCAGCTTTGTGTCATCCTCAAACTTGCTAGCGTTGCTCCTAATTCCCTCTTCCAAATCATTAATATATATGGTAAACAGTTGCGACCCCAACACCGAACCTTGCGGTACTCCACTCACCAATGCCTGCCATCCAGAAAAGGACTTGTTCACTCCTACTCTTTGCTTCCTGTCTGCCAACCAATTTTATATCCCTATCAACACCCTACCCCCAATACCATGTGCTCTAATTTTAGTCACCAGTCTCACTTGCGGGACCTTATCAAAGGCTTTCTGAAAGTCTAGATACACTACATCCACTGGCACCCCTTCATCCATTTTACTTGTCACATCCTTAAAAAATTCCAGAAGATTAGTCAGGCATGATTTCCCTTTCATAAATCCATGTTGACTTGGACTAATCCTTTTACTGCTATCCAAATGCCTCATTATTACCTCTTTAATAATTGACTCCAGCAACCTTCCCACCACCGAAGTCATGCTTACAGGTCAGCAATTCCCTGTTTTCTCTCTCGCTCATTTCTTGAAAAGTGGGATAACGTTAGCTATCCTCCAATCCACAGGAACTGATCCTGAATCGATCGAACATTGGAAAATAATCACCAATGCGTCCACTATTTCTGGAGCCACCTCCCTGAGGAACCTGGGATGCAGCCCATCAGGCCCAGTGGATTTATCATCCTTCAGTCCCATTAGCCTACTCAATACTATTTCTCGCCTAATGAAAATTTTGTTCAGTTCCTCTGCCCCCTTAAATCCTCTGTCCTCCAGTACATCTGTGAGATTGTTTGTGTCTTCCTTAAGTTACCAATTAAGGTGCAGTGAAATTTGAGTTACCATATAGCCATACTAAGTAAAAAAACATAAATACACACAGCACATAAAATAAAGTTTAACGTAAACATCCACCGCAGTGGAATCAACATTCCTCACTGTGGTGGAAGGCAATAAAGTTCAGTCATCTTCCTCCTTTTGTTCACCCGTGGTCGGGGCCTTGAACCCTCCGCACTTGCCATTGTCAACAGTCCGATGCAACCCTGTTGTAATATTTTCAGTGTAACTATCATTAAATGCATAGTTTCTAATTCTGCATTGTATGGATGCAAAGTGTGTGATTTGTTGAATGAAAGTTCCAAGCTTTTATTTTCAATGTGCAGCTGCTTAATTATAAACGTCAAGCGAGTCTAATTTTCATATGAATTGCATTTAATAACAAACAAATTGTTGCATTTAAAAGTGAATACATATTTTCATTATAACGATGTAGATTTATCCTGTAGGAGTTTAAAATGATGACAGAGTGGTCTGTTTCCATTAGTTGAGAAATCAGAAACAAGATGAAATGTACTTTTCAGAAAAGAGAACAGATGACCATTCTTCTCTGTCGGGAGTTGTGAATGTTGGCAGATATTTTAGGATAATTTGTTGATGACAAAGGAAATTAATCAATATTGGAGCACAGCAGATAATTGCAATTGTAATTATTTACTTACTTGGACAGTGAGTACCTATGAAGACAATTATTTGCTTGTAGGTACTACGCTCCCTTTATCTCTTGTGTTTGTCAATGTTATATATGATACAGTAGCATGACAGAATTGCATTATTCACTGAAGCATGTGAGAGGAGAGGCCTTACATTCACTATCTGCAGGATAAAGGTTCTTCCCCGACCAGCCCCACTGCACTACACGGTCCTGGTTTATGTATACCCATAACCACACCAGGGTCAGTTCACCAATAACATGCTGATGCACAACTTCTCACCCCTCTTGCTAGTATCATCTTGTGATACATTTTCACTTTGCCCAACAAGCTTCAGTCTGATTTTTCACTTCTCAATCATCATTGCCTGTCTGTAATTTGGTTGATAACTGCCTTGATATAATTTCAGTATGTTAGAATGATGTAATTGAGCCACACTTCAAATGGACAATTTCAATGAGCTACACAATAATAATGGCTTTACACTTTATGGTTACAGTGGAGATAATCCAAATCCAAAGACCTCTTCAGTTTAGTTTAGTTTATTGTCATCAAGATGGCGGTGCTCCCTTAGCAGCTGCGGCTCGCCTGCAGTCTGTCTGTTTTTTCTTTCTTTTTTGTGTTGTTCTTTTGTCCTGTTTAGTTGATTTTTGGTTTATTATGTTGTGTATGTGTGGGGGGGGGGACACGTTTTTGGTGTCATCCTTTGAGGGATGCGACTTCTTTTGTCGTATCCCCCGTCTCCGCCTGCGCCGAGGCCTAATGGCTGAGCTGGCGGCCTCGGAGCTGGGCAGCGGCAGCGGCTGCCCGGCATCAGAGCTCGGACGGCGGCGGCAGCAGCTGGGACGGCGGCAGCGGGGGCAGCGGCAGCGGCGACCTGGCATCGGAGCTGGAGCAGCGGCAGCGACCACATGGCATCGGATCTGCGGCAGCGGCGGCCTGGCCTCAGAGCTGGGACAGTGGTGACCAGAACTCGGAACTGGGGCACGTTCCGGCGGAAGCGGCCAATCGACCCGACCGTGGGCCCAGTGGATGACAGTGGCGGCTGGGACAGCGGCAGCGGCCTCGGCGCAGAGGGAGAATAAGAAGGGATGAAACAAAGACGTAAGACTTTTGCCTTCCACCACAGTGAGGAGGTGCCTGGTGAACTCACTGTGGTGGATGTTAATTTGTGTTCATTGTGTGTTTTGTCATTTTTACTATATGTAGGATTGCAAGGCAACTAAATTTTGTTCAGACCGCAAGGTCTGAATGACAATAAAGGCTACTTGTTACTTGTTACTTGTTGTCACTTGTATCGAGATACAGTGAAAAACTTTTGTTGCATGCTAACCAGTCAGCAGAAAGACAAAACAATGATTACAATTGCATATTTACAGTATATAGATACATGATAAGGGAATAATGTTTAGTGCAGGGTAAAGACAGCAAAGCATTCCGAGGTAGATGAGGTAGATAGTGGTTCAGGACTGCTCTCTGGTTGTGGTAGGATTCAATTCCCTGATAACAGTTGATAACTTCATCCTACCCCATCCTTTCCTTTATTTGCACCACCTTTATTTTATTTGTTTGTCGAAACTGCCTGTATTAATCATTCTGCCGCCACTCATTAAATCTGTACTGTAAACAAATTGATCCTTGCAGGCCTTGAATTCCCTTACAATTGTAAGTAACCACAATTCAACACCAAATTACTTCTACTGGAACCAATAAAAATGATTTGTTTTGCTCAACGTGAAAAATATGAATCACTATAAAATGAAGAAAAATATAATTGACTGGGTAGCTCAGTGGCACACCTTCTTGTACATTCTCCTGAAAATACAGTATAGCCATGTGTACTGAGGTACTTTTTGTTCTGTGCTAACCAGTCTGCAGAAAAACAATACATAATTACAATCAATCTATTTACAGTGTATACATGGGTTTCAAGGCTAATTGGCTTCTGTAAACTGTCCACTTGGTTGTTGTTAAGTGATAAGGGCCTGTCCCAAGAGCATGCGATTGCATGCAGCAAGTGCGACTTAACGTGGTAGCTTGAGCCGTATGGCCTCGCGGGGCCGGTCCCACTTCGATCGCTGGAGCCGAATGGAGTTGTGTGGAGCTGGGCTCCGAAAAACTGACAGTGTTCAAAAATTCTGCGCGGCAACCTCGACGCCGTACGCATCGCCTCGACGGGCATACGCAGCGTCTCGATGCCATACGCAGCGTCTTGATGCCGTACGTCACGCGGTGAACTTCCCGCGGACTTCGCTCGAACTTCATGTCACTCACTCGACCTCCGCGTGGCCCCGCTTCCGGTTTTGTCGCGCTCGCCCCATGCAGTTGCATGCTGGTGGGACCGGCCCTGTACGGGGATCAATTGATCTCCGTGTGACCCCCGCGCGACCCCCGCTTCCGGTTTGGCCGCGCTTGTCGCATGCAGTCGCATGCTCGTGGGACAGGCCCTATAGAATCTGGGGGCAATCGGTACGTGGCGCGGCTCTGGCCAGCAGCGGCCTCTGCAGTCTGTCCGCGTTTTTATTATTTTCTGTCTGTGTTTTAATGTAGTTTTTGTTATTTTTTGTTGGGGTGTGTGTGTGGGGGGGGTGGGGGTGGGGTGGGAGGGGGGCGGGGAAACTTTTTAAACTACTCCCTGCACTGGAGACCCAACCTTTTTCTCGTCGGGTTTCCGTTGTCGTTGAGGCCGCAATGAGGAGCGGCCTCCAACAGGAGGAGGCCGGGGACTCTGGTGCTGCTCACCGTCGCCGTCGCGGGGCTGGCCGAGTCCAGAGCGGTTGGAGCGGTGGAGGAGCGCTGCTGCTGCTGCTGCCGCTGCTGCCGCTGCTGCTGCTGCTGAGTCGGAGGCTGCTGCTGAGTCGGAGGCTGCTGCTGCGGGTCTGCGGACAGCGGCGCCGGGAGCCCGCGGGTCCCTGGAGAGAGACCGCTTTTCGGGGCTCCTGCAACGGCGAATTCTCCCGCCCGAGTTGCGGGGTCGAAGAGCTCCTGGAGCGGGGCCTAACACCATTGCCCCGCGCGGCTGGAACGGCCGCGGGACTTTACGAGCGCACACCGGAGGCTCCAACACTAAGACCCGGTGTGCGACCTCGCACCACCCGGCGTGGCTTCAATGGCCGCGGGACAATCGCCATCGCCAGCCGGGGGCTTTGACTTTGACTCTGACATCGGGGGGGGGAGAGTTCAGTGGAGAGATAAGTTTTTTTTGGCCTTCCATCACAGCTATGTGATGGATGTTTATGTAAAATGTAATTATGTTGTGTCTGGGTCTATTTGTGTGTAATGTATGGCTGCAGAAACGGCATTTCGTTTGGACCTCTAGGGGTCCAAATGACAATTAAATTGACTCTTGACTCTCTTGACTCTTGACTCTTGATAGGAGTAAGGAGAGAATAAAATGTGTTCTTGATTGTCAATGTGCATAAGGGCCTGCTTCCATACTGTGATATCATGAGACTTGCATTCAGTGAGTGAAGTTTGGTAGATATCGTGTTTATAAGCATTTTGAAGTGTTGTTAAAAGTGTTTCAACAACAATAATCTGAACTTTTAGCATTCGTAAAAGTTTAGGAATCCATCCAGACTCTTTTGGGTACTGTTTGTTAAAATATTGGTGCTACAGAGTTATGTGATTTGCTGCTGTTATTTCTTTCAATGAATCACTTACATTTCAGATTCAGATTCAGATTCAGATTCAGATTCAATTTTTATTGTCATTGTCAGTGTACAGTACAGAGACAACGAAATGCATTTAGCATCTCCCTTGTAGAGCGACATAGCAAACGATTTGAATAAAAAAAAAAATAATAAGTGTCGGGGGGGGGGGGGGGGGGGGGGGGGGGATTGGCAGTCACCGAGGTACGTTGTTTAGTAGAGTGACAGCCACCGGAAAGAAGCTGTTCCTCG